>NC_041382.1:417555386-417595009 GCF_002162155.2 Triticum dicoccoides
AATCCTATTCCAACTAGGAAAGGGGGGAGTCCTACTCCCAGAGGGAGTAGGACTCCTCCTGGAGTGCCTCTCCTGGCCGGCCGGCCCCCCTCCCTTGAACCTTTTATATACGGAGGCAGGGGCACCCCCTAGAGACACAAGTTGATCCACGTGATCATATTCTTAGCCGTGTGCGGTGCCCCCTTCCACCATAGTCCTAGATAATATTGTAGCGGTGCTTAGGCGAAGCCCTGCGACGGTAGTACATCAAGATCGTCACCATGCCGTTGTGCTGACGGAACTCTTCCCCGACACTTTGCTGGATCGGTGTCCGGGGATCGTCATCGAGCTGAACATGTGCTAGAACTCGGAGGTGCCGTAGTTTCGGTGCTTGACTGGTCGGGCCGTGGAGACGTACGACTACATCAACCAAACGCTTCCGTTGTCGATCTACAAGGGTACGTAGATCATACTCTCCCCTCTCATTGCTATGCATCACCATGATCTTGCGTGTGCGTAGGAATTTTTTTGAAATTACTACGTTCCCCATCAGCGGCATCCGAGCCTAGGTTTTATATGTTGATGTTATATGCACGAGTAGAACACAAGTGAGTTGTGGGCAATATAAGTCATACTGCTTACCAGCATGTCATACTTTGGTTCGGCGGTATTGTTGGACGAAGCGGCCCGGACCGACATTACGCGTACGCTTACGCGAGACCGGTTCTCCCGGCGTGCTTTGCACATAGGTGGCTTGCGGGTGACAGTTTCTCCAACTTTAGTTGAACCGAGTGTGGCTACGCCCGGTCCTTGCGAAGGTTAAAACAGCACCAACTTGACAAACTATCGTTGTGGTTTTGATGCGTAGGTAAGATTGGTTCTTGCTTAAAGCCCGTAGCAGCCACGTAAAACATGCAACAACAAAGTAGAGGACGTCTAACTTGTTTTTGCAGGGCATGTTGTGATGTGATATGGTCAAGACATGAGCTAAAGTTTATTGTATGAGATGATCATGTTTTGTAACCGAGTTATCGGCAACTGGCAGGAGCCATATGGTTGTCGCTTTATTGTATGCAATGCAATCGCGCTGTAATGCTTTACTTTATCACTAAGCGGTAGCGATAGTCGTGGAAGCATAAGATTGGCGAGACGACAACGATACTACGATGGAGATCAAGGTGTCGTGCCGGTGACGATGGTGATCACGACGGTGCTTCGGAGATGGAGATCGCAAGCACAAGATGATGATGGCCATATCATATCACTTATATTGATTGCATGTGATGTTTATCTTTTATGCATCTTATCTTGCTTTGATTGACGGTAGCATTATAAGATGATCTCTCACTAAATTTCAAGATAAAAGTGTTCTCCCTGAGTATGCACCGTTGCCAAAGTTCGTCGTGCCTAGACACCACGTGATGATCGGGTGTGATAAGCTCTACGTCCATCTACAACGGGTGCAAGCCAGTTTTGCACACGCGGAATACTCAGGTTATACTTGACGAGCCAAGCATATACAGATATGGCCTCGAAACACGGAGACCGAAAGGTCGAGCGTGAATCATATAGTAGATATGATCAACATAGTGATGTTCACCAATGAAACTACTCTATCTCACGTGATGATCGGACATGGTTTAGTTGATTTGGATCACGTAATCACTTAGAGGATTAGAGGGATGTCTATCTAAGTGGGAGTTCTTTAAGTAATATGATTAATTGAACCTAAATTTATCATGAACTTAGTACCTGGTAGTATCTTGCTTGTTTATGTATGATTGTAGATAAATGGCCCGTGCTGTTGTTCCATTGAATTTTAATGCGTTCCTTGAGAAAGCAAAGTTGAAAGATGATGGTAGCAATTACACGGACTGGGTCCGTAACTTGAGGATTATCCTCATTGCTGCACAGAAGAATTACGTCCTGGAAGCACCGCTGGGTGCCAGGCCTGCTGCTGGAGCAACACCAGATGTTGTGAACGTCTGGCAGAGCAAAGCTGATGACTACTCGATAGTTCAGTATGCCATGCTTTACGGCTTAGAACCGGGACTTCAACGACGTTTTGAACGTCATGGAGCATATGAGATGTTCCAGGAGTTGAAGTTAATATTTCAAGCAAATGCCCGGATTGAGAGATATGAAGTCTCCAATAAATTCTATAGCTGCAAGATGGAGGAGAACAGTTCTGTCAGTGAGCATATACTCAAAATGTCTGGGTATAATAATCACTTGATTCAGATGGGAGTTAATCTTCCAGATGATTGCGTCATTGACAGAAATCTCCAATCACTGCCACCAAGCTACAAGAGCTTTGTGATGAACTATAATATTCAAGGGATGAATAAGACTATTCCCGAGCTCTTCACAATGCTGAAAGCTGCGGAGGTAGAAATCAAGAAGGAGCATCAAGTGTTGATGGTCAACAAGACCACTAGTTTCAAGAAAAAGGGCAAAGGGAAGAAGAAGGGGAACTTCAAGAAGAAAAGCAAGCAAGTTGCTGATCAGGAGAAGAAACCCAAATCTGGACCTAAGCCTGAAACGGAGTGCTTCTACTGCAAGCAGACTGGTCACTGGAAGCGGAACTGCCCCAAGTATTTGGCGGATAAGAAGGATGGCAAGGTGAACAAAGGTATATGTGATATACATGTTATTGATGTGTACCTTACTAGAGCTCACAGTAGCACCTGGGTATTTGATACTGGTTTTGTTGCTAATATTTGCAACTCGAAACAGGGACTACGGATTAAGCGAACACTAGCAAAGGACAAGGTGACGATGCGCGTGGGAAATGGTTCTAAAGTCGATGTGATCGTGGTCGGCACGCTACCTCTACATCTACCTTTGGGATTAATATTAGACCTAAATAATTGTTATTTGGTGCCAGCGTTGAGCATGAACATTATATCTGGATCTTGTTTAATGCGAGACGGTTATTCATTTAAATCAGAGAATAATGGTTGTTCTGTTTATATGAGTAATATCTTTTATGGTCATGCACCTTTGAAGAGTGGTCTATTTTTGATGAATCTCGATAGTAGTAACACACATATTCATAATGTTAAAGCCAAAAGATGCAGAGTTAATAATGATAGTGCAACTTATTTGTGGCACTGCCGTTTAGGTCATATCGGTGTAAAGCGCATGAAGAAACTCCATACCGATGGACTTTTGGAACCTCTTGATTATGAATTACTTGGTACTTGCGCACCGTGCCTTATGGGCAAGATGACTAAAACACCGTTCTCCGGTACAATGGAGAGAGCAACAGATTTGTTAGAAATCATACATACAGATGTATGTGGTCCGATGAATGTTGAGGCTCGTGGCGGATATTGTTATTTTCTCACCTTCACAGATGATTTAAGCATATATGGGTATATCTACTTAATGAAGCATAAGTCTGAAACATTTGAAAAGTTCAAAGAATTTCAGAGTGAAGTTGAAAATCATCATAACAAGAAAATAAAGTTTCTGCGATCTGATCGTGGAGGAGAATATTTGAGTTACGAGTTTGGTCTACATTTGAAAAAATGCGGAATAGTTTCGCAACTCACGCCACCCAGAACACCTCAGTGTAATGGTGTGTCCGAACGTCGTAATCGTACTTTACTTGATATGGTGCGATCTATGATGTCTCTTACAAATTTACCGCTATCATTTTGGGGTTATGCTTTAGAGACGGCCGCATTCACGTTAAATAGGGCACCATCAAAATCCGTTGAGACGACACCTTATGAACTGTGGTTTGGCAAGAAACCAAAGTTGTCGTTTCTTGAATTTTGGGGCTGCGATGCTTTTATGTGAAAAAGCTTCAACCTGATAAGCTCGAACCCAAATCGGAGAAATGTGTCTTCATAGGATACCCAAAGGAGACTGTTGGGTACATCTTCTATCACAGATCCGAAGGCAAGACATTCGTTGCTAAGAATGGATCCTTTCTAGAGAAGGAGTTTCTCTCAAAAGAAGTGAGTGGGAGGAAAGTAGAACTTGACGAGGTAACTATACCTGCTCCCTTATTGGAAAGTGGTGCATCACAGAAAACTATTTCTGTGACACCTACACCAATTAGTGAGGAAGCTAATGATAATGATCATGAAACTTCAGAACAAGATACTACTGAACCTCGTAGATCAACCAGAGTGAGATCCGCACCAGAGTGGTACGGTAATCCTGTTCTGGAAATCATGCTACTAGATCATGATGAACCTACGAACTATGAAGAAGCGATGGTGAGCCCAGATTCCGTAAAATGGCTTGAAGCCATGAAATCTGAGATGGGATCCATGTATGATAACAAAGTATGGACTTTGGTTGACTTGCCCGATGATCGGCAAGCAATTGAGAATAAATGGATCTTCAAGAAGAAGACTGACGCTGACGGTAATATTACTGTCTACAAAGCTCGACTTGTCGCAAAAGGTTTTCGACAAGTTCAAGGGGTTGACTATGATGAGACCTTCTCACCCGTAGCGATGCTTAAGTCTGTCCGAATCATGTTAGCGGTTGCCGCATTTTATGATTATGAAATTTGGCAGATGGATGTCAAAACTGCATTCCTGAATGGATTTCTGGAAGAAGAGTTGTATATGATGCAACTGGAAGGTTTTGTCGATCCAAAGGGAGCTAACAAAGTGTGCAAGCTCCAGCGATCCATTTATGGACTGGTGCAAGCCTCTCGGAGTTGGAATAAATGCTTTGATAGTGTGATCAAAGCATTTGGTTTTATACAGACTTTTGGAGAAGCCTGTATTTACAAGAAAGTGAGTGGGAGCTCTGTAGCATTTCTGATATTATATGTGGATGACATATTACTGATTGGAAATGATATAGAATTTCTGGATAGCATAAAGGGATATTTGAATAAGAGTTTTTCAATGAAAGACCTCGGTGAAGCTGCTTACATATTAGGCATAAAGATCTATAGAGATAGATCAAGACACTTAATTGGACTTTCACAAAGCACATACCTTGACAAGATTTTTAAGAAGTTCAAAATGGATCAAGCAAAGAAAGGGTTCTTGCCTGTGTTACAAGGTGTGAAGTTGAGTCAGACTCAATGCCCGACCACTGCAGAAGATAGAGAGAAAATGAAAGATGTTCCCTATGCGTCAGCCATAGGCTCTATCATGTATGCAATGTTGTGTACCAGACCTGATGTGTGCCTTGCTATAAGTCTAGCAGGGAGGTACCAAAGTAATCCAGGAGTGGATCACTGGACAGCGGTCAAGAACATCCTGAAGTACCTGAAAAGGACTAAGGATATGTTTCTCATATATGGAGGTGACAAAGAGCTCATCGTAAACGGTTACGTTGATGCAAGCTTTGACACTGATCCGGACGATTCTAAATCGCAAACCGGATATGTGTTTACATTAGACGGTGGAGCTGTCAGTTGGTGCAGTTCTAAACAGAGCGTCGTGGCGGGATCTACGTGTGAAGCGGAATACATAGCTGCTTCGGAAGCAGCGAATGAAGGAGTCTGGATGAAGGAGTTCATATCCGATCTAGGTGTCATACCTAATGCATCGGGTCCAATGAAAATCTTTTGTGACAATACTGGTGCAATTGCCTTGGCAAAGGAATCCAGATTTCACAAGAGAACCAAGCACATCAAGAGATGCTTCAATTCCATCCGGGATCTAGTCCAGGTGGGAGACATAGAGATTTGCAAGATACATACTTATCTGAATGTAGCAGACCCGTTGACTAAGCCTCTTCCACGAGCAAAACATGATCAACACCAAGGCTCCATGGGTGTTAGAATCATTACTGTGTAATCTAGATTATTGACTCTAGTGCAAGTGGGAGACTGAAGGAAATATGCCCTAGAGGCAATAATAAAGTTATTATTTATTTCCTTATATATCATGATAAAAGTTTATTATTCATGCTAGAATTGTATTAACCGGAAACATAATACATGTGTGAATACATAGACAAACAAAGTGTCACTAGTATGCCTCTACTAGACTAGCTTGTTAATCAAAGATGGTTATGTTTCCTAACCATGGACAAAGAGTTGTCATTTGATTAACAGGATCACATCATTAGATGAATGATCTGATTGACATGACCCATTCCTTTAGCTTAGCACCCGATCGTTTAGTATGTTGCTATTGCTTTCTTCATAACTTATACATGTTCCTATGACTATGAGATTATGCAACTCCCGTTTCCCGGAGGAACACTTTGTGTGCTACCAAACGTCACAACGTAACTGGGTGATTATAAAGGAGCACTACAGGTGTCTCCAAAGGTACATGTTGGGTTGGCGTATTTCGAGATTAGGATTTGTCACTCCGATTGTCGGAGAGGTATCTCTGGGCCCTCTCGGTAATGCACATCACTTAAGCCTTGCAAGCATTGCAACTAATGAGTTAGTTGCGGGATGATGTATTACAGAACGAGTAAAGAGACTTGCCGGTAACAAGATTGAACTAGGTATGGGATACCGACGATCGAATCTCGGGCAAGTAACATACCGATGACAAAGGGAACAACGTATGTTGTTATGCGGTCTGACCGATAAAAGATCTTCGTAGAATATGTAGCAGCCAATATGAGCATCTAGATTCCGCTATTGGTTATTGACCGGAGACGTGTCTCGGTCATGTCTACATTGTTCTCGAACCCGTAGGTTCCGCACGCTTAAGGTTACGATGAGAGTTATATTATGAGTTTATGCATTTTGATGTACCGAAGGTTGTTAGGAGTCCCGGATGTTATCACGGACATGACGAGGAGTCTCGAAATGGTCGAGACATAAAGATTGATATATTGGAAGCCTATGTTTGGATATCGGAAGTGTTCCGGGTGAAATCGGGATTTTACCGGAGTACCGGGAGGTTACCGGTACCCCCCGGGAGGTATATGGGCCTTAGTGGGCCTTAGTGGAAGAGAGGAGAGGTGGCCAGAGATGGGCCGCACGCCCCTCCCCCCTTGGTCCGAATTGGACAAGGAGAGGGGGCCGGCCCCCCTTCCTCCTCTCTCTCCTCTTTCCCCCCCTCCACGAATCCTATTCCAACTAGGAAAGGGGGGAGTCCTACTCCCAGAGGGAGTAGGACTCCTCTTGGCGCGCCTCTCCTGGCCGGCCGGCCCCCCTCCCTTGAACCTTTATATACGGAGGCAGGGGCACCCCCTAGAGACACAAGTTGATCCACGTGATCATATTCTTAGCCGTGTGCAGTGCCCCCTTCCACCATAGTCCTCGATAATATTGTAGCGGTGCTTAGGCGAAGCCCTGCGACGGTAGTACATCAAGATCGTCACCACGCCATCGTGCTGACGGAACTCTTCCCCGACACTTTGCTGGATCGGAGTCCGGGGATCGTCATCGAGCTGAACGTGTGCTAGAACTCGGAGGTGCCGTAGTTTCGGTGCTTGATCGGTCGGGCCATGGAGACGTACGACTACATCAACCAAACGCTTCCGTTGTCGATCTACAAGGGTACGTAGATCATACTCTCGCCTCTCATTGCTATGCATCACCATGATCTTGCGTGTGCGTAGGAATTTTTTTTGAAATTACTATGTTCCCCATCAAAAGAATACTCTCAAGTATTAGCAGCTGAGTTGTCAATTCAACCACACCTGGAAACTTAATATCTGCAGCAAAGTGTTTAGTAGCAAAGTAATATGATAGTAGTGGTAACGGTAGCAAAAGTAATATTTTTGGTATTTTGTAGTGATGATAACAATAGCAACGGAAAAGTAAATAAGCAAATAACAATATATGGAAAGCTCGTTGGCAATGGATCAGTGATAGAGAATTATGCCAGATGCGGTTCATCATATAACAGTCATAACCTAGGGTGACACAGAACTAGCTCCAATTCATCAATGTAATGTAGGCATGTATTCCGAATATAGTCATACGTGCTTATGGAAAAGAACTTGCATTTCATCTTTTGTCCTACCCTCCCGTGGCAGCGGGGTCCTAGCGGAAACTAAGGGATATTAAGGCCTCCTTTTAATAGAGTATTGGACCAAAGAATTAACACATAGTGAATACATGAACTCCTCAAACTACGGTCATCTCCGGAAGTGGTCCCGGTTATTGTCACTTCGGGGTTGCCGGATCATAACACATAGTAGGTGACTATAGACTTGCAAGATAGGATCAAGAACTCACATATATTGACGAAAACATAATAGGTTCAGATCTGAAATCATGGCACTCGGGCCCTAGTGACAAGCATTGAGCATATCAAAGTCATAGCAACATCAATCTCAGAACATAGTGGATACTAGGGATCAAACCCTAACAAAACTAACTCGGTTACATGATAAATCTCATCCAACCCATCACCGTCCAGCAAGCCTACGATGGAATTAGTCATGCACGGCGGTGAGCATCATGAAATTGGTGATTGCAAGTACTGAAATAAGTGGTAACAGATAGTTTTGTGATAAGATAATTTGTGACGAGCAACAAGTAAAAAAGTAAATAAAGTGCAGCAAGGTGGCCCAATCCTTTTTGTAGCAAAGGACAAGCCTCGACAAACTCTTATATAAGGAAAAGCGCTCCCGAGGACACATGGGAATATCTTCAAGCTAGTTTTCATCATGTTCATATGATTCGCGTTCGGTACTTTGATAATTTGACATGTGGGTGGACCGGTGCTTGGGTGATGTTCTTACTTGAACAAGCATCCCACTTATGATTAACCTCTATTGCAAGCATCCGCAGCTACAACAAAAGTATTAAGGTAAACCTAACCATAGCATGAAACATATGGATCCAAATCAGCCCCTTACGAAGCAACGCATAAACTAGGGTTTAAGCTTCTATCACTCTAGCAATTCATCATCTACTTATTACTCCCCAATGCCTTCCTCTAGGCCCAAATAATGGTGAAGTGTTATGTAGTCGACGTTCACATAACACCACTATAGGCTAGACAACATACATCTCATCAAAATATCGAACGAATACCAAATTCACATGACTACTAATAGCAAGACTTCTCCCTTGTCCTCAGGAACAAACGTAACTACTCACAAAGCATATTCATGTTCATAATCAGAGGGGTAATAATATGCATAAAGGATCTAAACATATGATCTTCCACCAATTAAACCAACTAGCATCAACTACAAGGAGTAATTAACACTACAAGCAACCGACTAGCACCAATCCCGGACTTGGAGACAAGAATTGGATACAAGAGATGAACTAGGGTTTTGAGATGAGATGGTGCTGATGAAGATGTTGATGGAGATTGCCCTCTCCCGATGAGAGGAGCGTTGGTGATGACGATGGCGATGATTTCCCCCTCCGGGGGGGGAGTTTCCTCGGCAGAACAGCTCTGTCGGAGCCCTAGATTGGTTCCGCCAAGGTTCCGCCTCGTGGCGGAGGAGTTTCGTCCCGAAAGGTTGCTTTTGGATTTTTTTCTCGACGAAAGACTTCATATAGCAGAAGATGGTCATCGGAGAGCCACCAGGGGGCCCACGAGGTAGGGGGCGCGCCCCCCACCCTCGTGGATTGGGTGTGGGCCCCCTGCTCTTCAAGTTTGGCGAGGATTTTTCATTATTTATTATAAGGTATTCTGTGGAGTTTCAGGACTTTTGGAGTTATGCAGAATAGGTCTCTAATATTTGCTCCTTTTTCTAGCCTAGAATTCTAGCTGCCGGCATTCTCCCTCCTTATGTAAACCTTGTAAAATAAGATAGAATAGCCATAAGTATTGTGACATAATGTGAAATAACAACCCATAATGCAATAAATATCGATATAAAAGCATGATGCAAAATGGACGTATCAACTCCCCCAAGCTTAGACCTCGCTTGTCCTCAAGCGAAAGCCGATAACAATAAATATGTCCCCATGTTTAGAGGTAGAGGCGTCGATAAAAATAAAATGCGGACATGAAGGCATCATGATTATTCTCATAACAGCAACATATATAGATATTGTCATATGATTACTTATGTTCAAGTGATGATCTATTCACAATGCAAAAGTATGAATCAGAAACCTTATTGAGAACCAACAAACTATAACCTCAGTCATTGAAGCAATTGCAAATTATCATAACATCAGGAAGAGTCTATGTCAGAGCTAAAAAGTAAGTCCACATACTCAACTATCATCTAGTCCTTCATAATTGCTAACACTCACGCAATACTTGTGGTTACGGAGTTTTAATTGGACACAGAGAAAGATAGGGGCTTATAGTTTCGCCCCACAACCTTTTACCTTGAGGTTAATGTCAACAATAATAACTCATGCCCCCCTACATCCAATTAGATATATATATATATATATATATATTAGGTTCTTTCCAACATGCTGGGCTTATCAAAGGACAAAATGAAAAAGGAAAGGTGAAGATCACCATGACTCTTGCATAAGGTAGAAGATAATAATAAAAGATAGGCCCTTCGCAGAGGCAAGCAGAGGTTGCCATGCGCTTTTATGGTTGGATGCACAAAATCTTAATGCGAAAGATCGTCACTTTATATTGCCCCTTGTGATATGAACCTTTATTATGCAGTCTGTCGCTTTTATTACTTCCACATCACAAGATCGTATGAAGCTTATTTCTCCCACACTAATCATACATATTTAGAGCATTTTTTATTGCTTTGCACCGATGACAACTTACTTGACGGATCTTATTCAATCCATAGGTAGATATGGTGGACTCTCATGGCAAAACGGGTTTAAGGGTATTTGGAAGCACAAGTAGTATCTCTACTTGGTGCTAAGAATTTGGCTAGCATGAGGGGGAAAGGCAAGCTCAACATGTTGGATGATCCATGACAACATACTTTATCTCAGATATAAGAAAACATAACCCATTACATTGTCTTCCTTGTCCAACATCAACTCTTTAGCATGTCATATTTTGATGAGTGCTCCCAATCATAAAAGATGTCAATAATATTATATTTATATGTGAAACCTCTCTTTCCTTATTACTTCCTATTAATTGCAATAATGACCAAAGCTATGTCTGCCAACTCCCAACAACGTTTAATCGTCACACTCTTTCTATGTGAAGTCATTACTATCAATAAGATCAATATGATCTCTTTGTTTCTTCTTATTCTTTTTCTCTTTTCTTTTATTCACCCAAGATCATAGCAAGAAAATCAAGCCCTTGACTCAACACTAATCTTTATTATATAGCTCACGGACTCGATTACATAGAGAGATCATAAGGAAAAACTCAAAACTAGATCATGCCATAAACTTTATTCTACTAGATCAAAATACTACTAATAGGATCGAACTAAGGAAAACGGTAAAGATAGGAGTTGTGATTGTGATACGATACCGGGGCACCTCCCCCAAGCTTGGTTATTGCCAAGGGGAGTGCACATACCCATGTTATTATATCTCCTTCTTTGTTGTTGGTGAAATATTCTTGGCGATGATTCCTCTCAGGATACGATTCTCCTCCTCGAGCTTGTTGACTTGCTGCTTGAGGTCCATTGTTTCCTTATGAAGCTTTCCTATGACGGCTAAAGCTCCTTGCACCCAAGGGTGTTTCATAGCTGCAGGAGAACAAGTGACACTCCTCTTCATATTTTCATAAGAAAGAAATCTAACATTGGAAGGGATAACCGAGTTTGGAATAGCTGAGCACTGTAGTTCCCCCATCGTGAACCCAGCTCGGAAGCGAGAGGTGACTTCTTGATCCTCCATGGCATCTACCCTCATTAAGTCAGCCTCCATCTCTTCCTCTGTTGCTGGCCCAAAGTGGTCAGGGTCGCTGTTTGCCCTTGGTTCCGGTGCCGGATTAGATACCCGGCTCTCCCCGACTGACTCTTGAGAAGACATCTTGCGCTAATCTGCAGCAGCAACAGCTCGAAACAAAAACAGAGGATATTTGCATGATACGAGAGTCAAAACCTTCGGGAGAATATATATAGTGAATTTTTACTGACCAAAATACGTATCGTGCAAGAAAACGGAGTCCAGAAGGCACACGAGGTGCTCACGAGGTAGGGGGCGCGCCCAGGGGGTAGGGTGCACCCTCCACTCTCGTGGGGCCCTCTAGTCCTTCCCGGACTGCTACTTAATTTTCTATTTTTCCAAATATTCAAAAACGAAGAAATATTGCCTTAAAAACTGTTTTGGAATCGGTTTACTTACCGTACCACATACCTATTCCTTTTCGGAGTCTGAAACATTCTGGAAAGTGTCCCTTATGAATTCCTCCGGGGTTACGGTTTCAATAGTATTGGTTTCAACATTTATGGGATTACCTGAGATATAATGTTTGATTCTTTGACCGTTTACCACCTTCACATTTGTGCCTTCGAAGTTGTTGATTTTTATGGCACCGGAACGATAGACCTCCTCGATAACATAGGGGCCTTCCCATTTAGAGAGAAGTTTCCCTGCAAAAAATCTCAAACGAGAGTTGTATAGCAATACATAATCACCTACATTAAACTCACGCTTTTGTATCCTTTTGTCATGCCATCTTTTAACCTTTTCTTTAAACAACTTGGCATTTTCATAAGCTTGGGTTCTCCATTCATCAAGTGAGCTAATATCAAATATCCTCTTTTCACCGACAAGTTTGAAATCATAGTTGAGCTCTTTAATAGCCCAATATGCCTTATGTTCTAGTTCGAGAGGTAAGTGACATGCTTTTCCATATACCATTTTATACGGAGACATACCCGTAGGATTTTTATATGCAGTTCTATAGGCCCATAATGCATCATCAAGTTTCTTGGACCAATTCTTTCTAGACCTATTGACAACTTTTGCAAAATTAATTTGAGTTCTCTATTACTCAATTCTACTTGACCACTAGACTGTGGGTGATACGGAGATGCAATTCTATGATTGACGTCATATTTAGCAAGCATTTTACGGAAAGCACCATGAATAAAATGTGAACCACCATCAGTCATTAAATATCTAGGGACTCCAAACCTCGGAAAAATAACTTCTTTAAGCATTTTAATAGAAGTGTTATGATCAACACTACTAGTTGGAATAGCTTCTACCCACTTAGTAATGTAATCAACAACAACTAAAATATGTGTATATCCATTAGAGGCAGGAAAAGGTCCCATATAATCAAAGCCCCAAACATCAAATGGTTCAATAACAAGTGAATAATTCATAGGCATTTCTTGATGTCTACTAATATTACCAATTCTTTGACATTCATCACAAGATAGGACAAACTTACGGGCATCCTTGAAGAGAGTAGGCCAATAAAAACCGGATTGCAATACCTTATGTGCAGTTCTATCTCCCGCATGGTGTCCTCCATAAGTTTTGGAGTGGCACTTGCGTAGGATCTGTTCCTGTTCATGCTCAGGTACACAACGTCTAATAACACCATCTACTCCTTCTTTATAAAGATGTGGGTCATCCCAAAAGTAATGTCTCAAATCATAGAAAAACTTTTTCTTTTGTTGGTATGTGAAGCTAGGTGATATGAATTTAGCAACAATGTAATTAGCATAATCAGCATACCAAGGAGTACTACGGGAAGTACTTATGACATTTAATTGTTCATCAGGAAAGCTATCATCAATAGGTAGTGGGTCATCAAGAACATTCTATAACCTAGATAAGTTGTCTGCAACGGGGTTCTTAGCTCCTCTTCTATCAACAATATGTAAATCAAATTCTTGTAGCAAGAGAACCCATCTAATAAGTCTAGGTTTAGCATCTTTCTTCTCCATAAGATATTTAAAAGCAGCATGATCAGTGTGGATAGTTACTTTAGAATCAACAATATAAGGTCTGAACTTATCACAAGCAAGTACAACTGCTAAAAGTTTTTTTTCAGTAGTAGCATAATTTCTTTGAGCATTATCTAGAGTCTTACTAGCATAATGGATAACTTTTAATTTCTTATCAACTCTTTGCCCTAGAACAGCACCTACAGCATAATCGCTAGCATCACACATAATTTCAAAGGGTAAATTCCAATCAGGTGGCTGAACAATAGGTGCAGAGACTAATGCTTTCTTAAGTATTTCAAATGCTTCTACACAATCATCATCAAAGACAAATGATATATCTTTTTGTAATAAATTAGTCAGAGGCTGAGAAATTTTTGAGAAGTCCTTAATGAACCTCCGATAAAAGATGGCTTGACCAAGGAAACTTCTTATACCTTTGATGTCCTTGGGACATGGCATCTTTTCAATAGCATCAACCTTGGCTTTATCAACTTCAATACCTCTTTCAGAAACTTTATGCCGCAAGACAATACCCTCATTAACCATAAAGTGGCACTTTTCCCAATTCAAGACAAGATTAGTTTCTTCACATCTCTGCAAAACTCGATCAAGATTGCTCAAGCAATCATCAAAAGAAGATCCATAGACGGAAAAGTCGTCCATGAAAACCTCACAAATCTTTTCACAAAAGTCAGAGAATATAGTCATCATGCATCTTCGAAAGGTAGCAGGTGCATTACATAAACCAAAAGGCATGCGTCTATAAGCAAAAGTACCAAAAGGGCATGTAAAAGTAGTCTTTGATTGATCTTTAGCCGACACAGGTATTTGAGAGAAACCAGAATAACCATCTAGAAAGCAGTAATGTGTATGTTTGCATAATCTTTCTAGCATTTGATCGATAAAAGGTAAGGGGTAATGATCTTTCTTAGTAGCCTTATTTAATTTGCGGAAATCAATTACCATCCTATAACTTGTAATAATTCTTTGTGGAATCAATTCATCTTTATCATTAGGAACAACAGTAATACCTCCCTTCTTAGGGACACAATGAACAGGACTTACCCACTGACTATCAGCAACGGGATAAATTATACCTGCCTCCAGCAGCTTTAGTATTTCTTTTCTTACCACTTCTTTCATTTTAGGATTCAGACGTCGTTGAGGATCACAAACTGGTTTGGCATCTGCTTCCAAATTTATTTTATGTTGACGCAGAGTGGGACTAATGCCCTTAAGATCATCAAGAGTATATCCAATAGCAGCACGGTGCTTCTTCAGAGTTTTAAATTATCTTTCTTCTTCATGCTCTGAAAGGTTAGCACTAATAATAACAGGATATATCTTCTTTTCATCAAGATAAGCATATTTAAGATTATCAGGCAACGGTTTAAGCTCAAACACGGGATCGCCCTTAGGTGGAGGGGGATCCCCTAGGATTTCAACAGGAAAATTGCGTTTCAGAATAGGTTCATGTTTAAAGAATACTTCATCTATTTCCCTTCTTTCATTCATAAACATATCATTCTCATGGTCTAGCAAATATTGTTCTAAAGGATCACTAGGAGGTACGGCAATAGAAGCAAGACCAATAATTTCATCCTTACTAGACAATTCTTCTTCACGGTGTTGTTTACTAAATTTAGAGAAATTAAATTCATGAGTCATATCATCTAAGCCGATAGTAACAACATTCTTTTCGTAGTCTATCTTAGCATTAATAGTGTTCAAGAAGGGTCTACCAAATATAATGGGACAAAAGCTATCTTGTGGGGAACTAAGAACAAGAAAATCAGTAGGATATTTAGTTTTCCCGCACAAGACTTCAACATCTCTAACAATTCCCACTACTAAAATAGTATCTCTATTAGCAAGTTTAATTGTGAAATCAATATCTTCTAACTCAGCAGGTGCAATTTCATGCTTGATTTCTTTATACAAGTCATAAGGTATAACACTAGCACTAACACCCATATCACATAAGCCATGATAACAATGTTCTCCTATTTTAACAGAAATAACAGGCACGCCTACTACAGGTCTATGTTTATCTTTAGCACAAGGTTTAGCAATTCTAGCAGTTTCACCGCAGAACTCAATAACATGCCCATCAATATTATCAGAGAAGAGATCTTTAACAATAGCAATATTAGGTTCAACTTTAACTTGTTTAGGAGGTATATAAGTTCTAATATTGCTTTTACGAACCACAGTTGAAGCTTTAGCATGATCCTTTATTCTAACAGGGAAAGGTGGTTTCTCAACATAAGAAGTAGGAACAATAGGATCATTGTAAGTGATAGTCTTTTCTTCAACTTTAATAGGTGCGGCTACTTTTACTTCTATGGGAGGATGATATTTAAACCACTTCTCCTTAGGGAGATCAACATAAGTAGCAAAAGATTCACAGAAAGAAGCTACTATCTCGGAATCAAGTCCATATTTAGTGCTAAACTTACGGAAATTATAGGTATCCATAAAAGATTTAACACAATCAAACTTAGGTGTCATACCTGACTCCTTACCTTTGTCGAGATCCCAATCTTCAGAGTTGCGTTTAATTCTATCCAATAAATCCCATCTAAATTCAATAGTCTTCATCATAAAAGAGCCAGCACAAGAAGTATCGAGCATGGTGCGATTGTTTTCAGAAAGCCGAGCATAAATTTTTTGAAGAATTGTTTCTCTTGGGAGCTCATGATTGGGGCATGAATATAACATTGATTTAAGCCTCACCCAAGCTTGAGCGATGCTTTCTCCTTTGCGAGGCCAAAAATTATATATATAATTGCGATCACAATGAACAAGATGCATAGGGTAATACTTTTGATGAAATTCCAATTTCAATCTTCTATAGTTCCGTCATCTCGTATCATTACATAGCCTATACCATATCAATGTGTCTCCCTTCAAAGATAAAGGGAAGACCTTCTTCTTAGCAACATCATCGGGTATACCTGCAAGCTTAAATAATCCACAAATTTCATCCACATATATTAGGTGTTCATCAGGACGCTTTGTTCCATCTCCTGTAAAAGGATTAGCTAGCAGTTTTTCTATCATACCCGAAGGATACTCATAAGGAATTTCATTTTCAATAGGCCCAGTAGGTTGAGGAGCAACTCTTTGCTCTACTGGTCGGGGTGAAGATACCCCGAACAAGTCCCTCAGAGGATTACTTTCCATAGTAACAAGTGACAGTAAATTTCAGCACACTATATAAATTTTTCCTTACCAAATTCCACCTATCAAAGGCGCTTCACTCCCCGGCAACGGCACCAGAAAAGAGTCTTGATGACCCACAAGTATAGGGGATCTATCGTAGTCCCTTCGATAAGTAAGAGTGTCAAACCCAACGAGGAGCAGAAGGAAATGATAAGCGGTTTTCAGCAAGGTATTCTCTGCAAGTACTGAAATAAGTGGTAACAGATAGTTTTGTGATAAGATAATTTGTAATGAGCAACAAGTAACAAAAGTAAATAAAGTGCAAAAAGGTGGCCCAATCCTTTTTGTAGCAAAGGACAAGCCTGGACAAACTCTTATATAAGGAAAAGCGCTCCTAAGGACACATGGGAATATCGTCAAGCTAGTTTTCATCACGTTCATATGATTCGCGTTCGGTACTTTGATAATTTGACATGTGGGTGGACCGGTGCTTGGGTGTTGTTCTTACTTGAAGAAGCATCCCACTTATTATTAACCTCTATTGCAAGCATTCGCAACTACAACAAAAGTATTAAGGTAAACCTAACCATAGCATGAAACATATGGATCCAAATCAGCCCCTTACAAAGCAACGCATAAACTAGGGTTTAAGCTTCTGTCACTCTAGCAACCCATCATCTACTTATTACTCCCCAATGCCTTCCTCTAGGCCCAAATAATGGTGAAGTGTTATGTAGTCGACGTTCACATAACACCACTAGAGGCTAGACAACATACATATCATCAAAATATCGAACGAATACCAAATTCACATGACTACTAATAGCAAGACTTCTCCCTTGTCCTCAGGAACAAACGTAACTACTCACAAAGAATATTCATGTTCATAATCAGAGGGGTAATAATATGCATAAAGGATCTAAACATATGATCTTCCACCAATTAAACCAACTAGCATCAACTCCAAGGAGTAATTAACACTACTAGCAACCTACTAGCACCAATCCCGGACTTGGAGACAAGAATTGGATACAAGAGATGAACTAGGGTTTTGAGATGAGATGGTGCTGATGAAGATGTTGATGGAGATTGCCCTCTCTAGATGAGAGGAGCATTGGTGATGACGATGGCGATGATTTCCCCCTCCGGGAGGGAGTTCCCTCGGCAGAACAGTTCTGCCGGAGCCCTAGATTGGTTCCGCTAAGGTTCCGCCTCGTGGCGCTGGAGTCTCGTCCCGAAAGGTTGCTTCTGGTTTTTTTCTCGATGAAAGACTTCATATAGCAGAAAATGGTCATCGGAGAGCCACCAGGGGACCCACGAGGTAGGGGGCGCGCCCTAGGAGGGGCGCCCCCACCCTCGTGGATAGGGTGTGGGCCCCCTGGTCTTCATCTTTGGCGAGAATTTTTCATTATTTATTATAAGGTATTCCGTGGAGTTTCAGGACTTTTGGAGTTGTGCAGAATAGGTCTCTAATATTTGCTCCTTTTTCCAGCCGAGAATTCCAGCTGTCGGCATTCTCCCTCCTTATGTAAACCTTGTAAAATAAGAGAGAATAGCCATAAGTATTGTGACATAATGTGAAATAACATCCCATAATGCAATAAATATCGATATAAAAGCGTGATGCAAAATGGACGTATCAGTGATGGAGGATCGTTGATGATGACAATGGCGACAGATTCCCCTCTCCGGAGCCCCGAACGGACTCCGGATCAGCCCTCCCGAGAGAGTTTAGGGCTTGGCGGCGGCTCCATATCGTAAAATGCGATGAATCTTCTCTCTGATTTTTTTCTCTCCGAACATGAATATATAGTGTTGGAGTTGAGGTCGAAGGAGCTCTAGGGGGCCCACGAGGTAGGGGGCGCGCCCCCCACCCTCGTGGCTAGGGTGTGGGCCCCTGATCTTGATCTTTTGCCGGTATTTTTTATTATTTTCAAAAATAATCTCCGTGAAGTTTTAGGTCATTCCGAGAACTTTTGTTTCTGCACATAAATAACACCATGGCAATTTTGTTGAAAACAGCGTCAGTCCGGGTTAGTTCCATTCAAATCTTGCAAGTTAGAGTCCAAAACAAGGGCATAAGTGTTTGGAAAAGTAGATACGACGGAGACGTATCAACTCCCCCAAGCTTAAATCTTTGCTTGTCCTCAAGAAATTCAGTTGACAAACTGAAAGTGATACAGAAAAACTTTTACAAACTCGGTTTGCTCTTGTTGTTGTAAATATGTAAAGCCAGCATTCAAGCTTTCGGCAAAGATTATAAACTAACCATATTCACAATAACGCTTAGGTCTCATGGTTACTCATGTCAATGCCATAATCAACTAGCGAGAAATAATAATAAATCTCAGATGATAACACTTTCTCAAAACAATCATAATATGATATAACAATATGGTATCTCGCTAGCCCTTTCTGAGACCGTAAAACATAAATGCAGAGCACCTTTAAAGATCAAGGACTGACTAGACATTGTAATTCATGGTAAAAGAGATCCAGTCAAGTCATACTCAATGTAAACTGACAGTAATGAATGCAAATGACAGCGGTGCTCTTCAACTGGTGCTTTTTAATAAGAGGGTGATGACTCAACATAAAAGTAAATAGATAGGCCCTTCGCAGAGGGAAGCAGGGATTTGTAGAGGTGCCAGAGCTCGGTTTTGAAATAGAGATGAATAATATTTTGAACGGTATACTTTCATTGTCAACATAACAACCAAGAGATGGCAATATCTTCCATGCTACACACATTAAAGGCGGTTCCAAAACAGAATGGTAAAGTTTATACTCCCCCTCCACCAACAAGCATCAATCCATGGCTTGCTCGAAACAACGAGTGCCTCCAACTAACAAGAGTCCCAGGGGGATTTTTTTTGCAATTATTTTGATTTGATTTGCATAAAGCATGGGACTGGGCATCCCGGTGACCAGCCACTTTCTCGTGAGTGAGGAGCGGAGTCCACTCCTCTTGAGAATAGCCCGCCTAACATGGAAGATACGGACAGCCCTAGTTGATACATGAGCAATTCAAGCATACAAAACAGGATATTTATTTGAAGGTTTAGAGTTTGGCACATACACATTTACTTGGAACGGCAGGTAGATACCGTATATAGGTAGGTATGGTGGACTCATATGGAATAACTTTGGGGTTTATGGGATTGGATGCACAAGCAGTATTCCCGCTTAGTACAGGTGAAGGCTAGAAAAAGACTGGGAAGCAACCAGCTAGAGAGCGACAACAGTCATGAACATGTATTAAAATTAATCAACACCGAATGCAGGCATGAGTAGGATATAATGCACCATGAACATAAATATCGTAGAGGCTATGTTGATTTTGTTTCAACTACATGCGTGAACATGTGCCAAGTCAAGCCACTCGAATCGTTCAAAAGAGGATACCACCCTATCATACCACATCACAACCATTTTAATAGCATGTTGGCACGCAAGGTAAACCATTATAAGCTCCTAGCTAATTAAGCATGGCATAAGAAATTATGATCTCTAATTGTCATCGCAAACATGTTTATTCATAATAGGCTGAATCAGGAACGATGAACTAATCATATTTACAAAAACAAGAGAGGTCGAGTTCATACCAGCTGCTCACATCTTAATCAATTCATCATATATCGTCATAATTGCCTTTCACTTGCACGACCGAACGATGTGGATAATAATAATAGTGCACGTGCATTGGACTAAGCCGGAATCTGCAAGCATTCGATAAATAGGAGAAGACAAGGCAATATGGGCTCTTTTGTCAGATCAACAATAATGCATATAAGAGCCACTTCAACAATTTAATCATGGTCTTCTCCTATCGACCCCCAAAGAAAAGAAAAAAAATAGAACTATTTACACGGGAAAGCTCCCAACAAGCAAAAAGAAGAACATAAAATCTTTTTGGGTTTTCTTTTTAATTACTATTACAAGCATGGAAATTAAAACTAGCTAAAAGCTACAACTATTTTTTTTGTTTTTCTTAATGTTTATTAAACACACAAGAAGAAAGCATAAAAAGAGAAAATAAATTAGCATGGATATTACAATGAAAAAGTATAAGCACCGACATCTAGCAATAAGTGTGTGAACATGAATGTAATGTCGGTGAGAAATACGTACTCCCCCAAGCTTAGGCTTTTGGCCTAAGATGGTCTAATGCCACGGATGGCCTGGCGGATATCCAAAGTTGTAGTTGGGGTCGTACTGAGATGCAATAGTCATTGCATCGTGGGCTGCAGCTTGGAGGCGAGCTATCTCAGCCCTCCTCTTATACTCTTCCGCCTCCTCTCTGGTTATAAAATATCTCCCCTTTGCCTGAAAGTCAAAGAAAGTAGAAGCAGGGAGAGCGACATGATAGGTGCGTCGTCTGTCAAAGATTAGTCGGTACTGGAGGAACTGATCGTTCCTCTCAACAAACTGATGACAAACCATGGCCTCATAATCCAAATAAGCAAGGGGCAACTCAATAGCATCCTCACGTATGGTTATACCAAGAAAATTAGCTATGCGGGTTGCATAAATTCCACCAAAGAAATCTCCATTAAATCTATTAAGATGCAACCTACGTGCAACAATGGCTCCCAAATTATAAGATTTATCTCCTAACACAGCACTCCTAAGAATACTGAGGTCAGGGACACACATGTGACATGCTTCATCTTTACCATTAATGCATCTACTTATGAAGAGAGCAAAATAATGTAGAGCAGGAAAATGAATGCTCCCTATGGTAGCTTGTGCTATATCTCTAGACTCTCCCACAGTTATACTAGCAAGAAAATCTCTAAATTCAGATTTGCGAGGTTCACTAGCACTACCCCACTGTGGAAGTTTGCAAGCTGTGGTAAAATCCTCTAAGTCCATAGTATAAGAATTTTCATAAAGATCAAACAGGACAGTTTGAGAATTGCGTGAAGATAAAAATTCAAACCTCCTCACAAAGGAACTAGTGGGATAGTTGTACTGACGGCACTTTTCTGCCTCGAAGCTCGCAAGATCAGCATTACGCAAATATGCATTAAATTTTCCTTAATTCCTGCTCGATCCATGAAGTCCTCTGAAGGCCATTCATAAGGCCGCACTGGAGCGTCCCTTGGTGGCTCATCATCAGCATCATGCATTGCAAGCTTGGGTCCTTGTTTCCTTGAAGAACCACCATGGTACATTTTCCTAAACATATTTCTTCCTCTGAAAAATTTCTGAAATTTTTAATAACTTCAAAATAAAAGTGAACCAAACTCAACAAGATTGATAGCAACTACTCCTACAAGTGCCTAGAGCCTATATCATGCATCAAAACTACTTGGAACCACATAAATTTGACATGCAAGCTCAAGAATAGGGTCACCTAAGCAGCAAAAATATTCTATGAATAAAGAACTAGAACAAAAACTAATTGGACCATTGGAGGAGTCACATACCAAGGAACAATCCCCCAAAGCAGTTTTGTGAGAGGTGCTTTGAGCAAGGAGATCAAAAATCGCAGCAAAATGAGTTGGATAATGGTGTTTGTGGGAGGAAGAAGGAGTGTGTGGGTGCAGGAATAAGTGGAGGAGGGCCACCGTGGGCCCATGAGGCAGGAGGGCGCGCCCAGGGGTAGGGCGCGCCCTCCACCCTCGTGGCCAGGTGGATGCCCCCCTGCTGTGTTCTCGCTGTCAAATATTCTCAAATATTCCAGAAAAATTCATATTTAAATTTCAGGGCATTTGGAGAACTTTTATTTTCGGGGTATTTTTATATTGCACGGATAATCAGAGAACAGACATAAATTACTATTTTTGTTTTATTTAATATAAATAACAGAAAGTAGAAAGAGGGTACAGAGAGTTGTGTTTTCTAAATTCATCCATCTCATGATCATCAAATGGAATCCATTAACAAGGTTGATCAAGTCTTGTTAACAAACTCATTCCGAATAACATGGAACCGGAGAATTTTCAAATAACACTAGGTTACCTCAACGGGGATATGCACATCCCCAACAATAAGAATACCATATTTCTTCTTGACAGTAGGAAGAGGAAATTCAAAACCTCCAAAAATAATCGATGGAATTTTTCCAATAGAATTGATACTGTGGACTTGAGGTTGTTTCCTCGGAAAGTGCACCATATGCTCATTACCATTAACATGAAAAGTGACATTGCCTTTGGTGCAATCAATAATAGCCCCTGCAGTATTCAAAAAGGGTCTTTCAAGAATAATAGACATACTATCATCCTCGGGAATATCAAGAATAACAAAGTCCGTTAAAATAGTAACGTTAGCAACCACAACAGGCACATTCTCACAAATACCGACAGGTATAGCAGTTGATTTATCAGTCATTTGCAAAGATATTTCAGTAGGTGTCAACTTATTCAAATCAAGTATACGATATAAAGAGAGAGGCATAACACTAACACCGGCTCCAAGATCACATAAAGCAGTTTTAACATAGTTTTTTTAATGGAGCATGGTATAGTGGGTACTCCTGGATCTCCAAGTTTCTTTGGTATTCCACCTTTAAAAGTATAATTAGCAAGCATGGTGGAAATTTCAGCTTCCGGTATCTTTCTTTTATTAGTAACAATATCTTTCATATACTTAGCATAAGGATTCATTTTGAGCATATCAGTTAATCGCATACGCAAAAAGATAGGTCTAATCATTTTAGCAAAGCGCTCAAAATCCTCATCATCCTTTTTCTTGGACGGTTTGGGAGGAAAAGGCATGGGGTTTTGAACCCAAGGCTCTCTTTCCTTACCGTGTTTCCTAGCAACAAAGTATTTCTTATCATAATGTTGATTCTTTGATTGTGGGTTATCAAGATCAACAGCAGGTTCAATTTCTATATCATTATCATTACTAGGTTGAGCATCAACATGAACATTATCATTTACATTATCACTAGTTTCATGTTCATTACCAGATTGTGTTTCAGCATCAGAAATAGAAATATCATTTGGATTCTCAGGTGTTTCAGCAATAGGTTCACTAGAAGCATGCAAAGTTCTATTATTTTTCTTTTTCTTCCTTTTAGAAGGACTAGGTGCATCTATATTATTTCTCCGAGAATCTTTCTCAATTCTCTTAGGGTGGTCTTCAGGATAGAAAGGTTCCTGAGTCATTTTACCAGTTCTAGTAGCCACTCTAACAGCATAGTCCTTACTTTTACTATTCAATTCATTGAGCAAATCATTTTGAGCCTTAAGTACTTGTTCTACTTGAGTGGTAACCATAGAAGCATGTTTACTAATAAGTTTAAGCCCACCTTTGACATTGGCCATATAATCACCCAAGTGTTCAAGCATATCAGCACTGTGTTTTAATTCTCTACCAAAATAAGCATTGAAGTCTTCTTGCTTAACCATATATTTATCAAACTCATCTAAGCATGGGCTAGCAAACTTAGTAAATGGGATTTCAGCTTTATCATATCTATAGAGAGAATTTACCTTTACTACCTGTGTCGGGTTATCAAGACCATGTGTTTCTTCAATAGGTGATGGATTAAAACCATATATTTCTTCAACAGGCAGTAAATTAAGACCATGTATTTCTTCAATAGGAGGTAAATTCTTAACATCTTCAGCTTTAATACCCTTTTCTTTCATGGATTTCTTTGCCTCTTGCATATCTTCAGGACTGAGAAATAGAACACCCCTTTTCTTCGGAGTTGGTTTAGGAATAGCCTCAGGAGTTGGCTCAGGAAGTGTCCAATTATTTTCATTTGTCAACATATTATTCAATAGAATTTCAGCTTCATCCGGTGTTCTTTCCCTGGAAACAAAACCAGCACAACTATCCATGTAATCTCTGGAAGCATCAGTTAGTCCATTATAAAAGATATCAAGTATTTCATTTTTCTTAAGAGGATGATCAGGCAAAGCATTAAGTAATTGGAGAAGCCTCCCCCAAGCTTGTGGGAGACTCTCTTCTTCAATTTTCACAAAATTATATATATCCCTTAAGGCAGCTTGTTTCTTATGAGTAGGGAAATATTTAGCAGAGAAGTAATAAATCATATCCTGGGGACTACGCACACAACCAGGATCAAGAGAATTAAACCATATCTTAGCATCACCCTTTAATGAGAACGGAAATATTTTAAGGATATAAAAAGTAGCGAGTTCTCTCATCATTAGTGAACATGGTGGCTATATCATTTAATTTAGTAAGATGTGCCACAACAGTTTCAGATTCATAGCCATAAAAAGGATCAGATTCAACCAAAATAATTATGTCAGGATCAATAGAGAATTCATAATCCTTATCAGTAACAAAGGTAGGTGAAGTAGCATAAGTAGGATCATATTTCATTCTAGCATTCAGAGTTTTTTGTTTAAGCTTAGCTAATAATTTCTTAAGATCACTTCTATCATTGCATGCAAGAAAAGTCTTTTTTAGTTTCTTCATCCATAACATAGCCCTTAGGCACAACAGGTAATTCATATTTATTAGGAGAGGCTTCATAATCACTTTCATCAGTATTATCAGTTTCAATAATTTCATTCTCTCTAGCCCTAGCGAGTTGTTCATCAAGAAATTCACCGAGTGGCACAGTAGTATCAGGCATAGAAGTAGTTTCATCATAAGTATCATGCATAGCAGAAGTGGCATCATCAATAATATGTGACATATCAGAATTAATAGGAGAAGCAGGTTTAGGTGTCGCAAACTTACTCAAAACAGAAGGTGGATCAAGTGCAAAGCTAGATGGCAGTTCCTTACCTCCCCTCGTAGTTGAGGGATAAATCTTGGTTCTTGGATATTTCCAGTTCTTCATAATGATAAGCATATATAAATCTCAAGTGACTCAAAGAATAGAGCTATGCTCCCCGGCAACGGCGCCAGAAAATAGTCTTGATAACCCACAAGTATAGGGGATCACAACAGTTTTCGAGGGTAGAGTATTCAACCCAAATTTATTGATTTGACACAAGGGGAGCCAAAGAATACTCTCAAGTATTAGCAGCTGAGTTGTCAATTCAACCACACCTGGAAACTTAATATCAGCAGCAAAGTGTTTAGTAGCAAAGTAATATGATAGTAGTGGTAACGGTAGCAAAAGTAATATTTTTGGTATTTTGTAGTGATGATAAAAATAGCAACGTAAAAGTAAATAAGCGAAGAACAATATATGGAAAGCTCGTAGGTAATGGATCGGTGATAGAGAATTATGCCGGATGCAGTTCATCATATAACAGTCATAACCTAGGGTGACACAGAACTAGCTTCAATTCATCAATGTAATGTGGGCATGTATTCTGAATATAGTCATACGTGCTTATGGAAAAGAACTTGCATGACATCTTTTGTCCTACCCTCCCGCGACAGCAGGGTCCTAGCAGAAACTAAGGGAAATTAAGGCCTCCTTTAATAGAGTACCGGACCAAAGCATTAACACACAGTGAATACATGAACTCCTCAAACTACGGTCATCACCGTAAGTGGTCCCGATTATTGTCACTTCGGGGTTGCCGGATCATAACACATTGTACGTGACTATAGACTTGCAAGATAGGATCAAGAACTCACATATATTGATGAAAATATAATAGGTTCAGATCTGAAATCATGGCACTCGGGCCCTGGTGACAAGCATTAAGCATAGCAAAGTCATAGCAACATCAATCTCAGAACATAGTGGATACTAGGGATCAAACCCTAACAAAACTAACTCGATTACATGATAAATCTCATCCAACCCATCATCGTCCAGCAATCCTACGATGGAATTACTCACGCACGGTGTTGAGCATCATGAAATTGGTGATGGAGGATGGTTGATGATGACGATGGCGACGGATTCCCCTCTCCGGAGCCCCGAACGGACTCCAGATCAGCCCTCCCGAGAGAGTTTAGGGCTTGGCGGCGGCTCCATATCGTAAAACGCGATGAATCTTTCTCTCTGATTTTTTTCTCTCCGAACACGAATATATAGAGTTGGAGTTGAGGTCGGAGGAGCTCCAGGGGGCCCACGAGGTAGGGGGCGCGCCCAGGGGGGCAGGCACGCCCCCCACCCTCGTGGCTAGGGTGTGGGCCCCCTGGTCTTGATCTTTTGCCAGTATTTTTTATTACTTCCAAAAATAATCTCCGTGAAGTTTCAGGTCATTCCGAGAACTTTTGTTTCTGCACATAAATAACACCATGGCAATTCTGCTGAAAACAGCGTCAGTCCGGGTTAGTTCCATTCAAATCTTGCAAGTTAGAGTCCAAAATAAAGGCAAAAGTGTTTGGAAAAGTAGATACGATGAAGACGTATCACTATACTATTAACCATGCTCTTAGAGCTCACTGCTTCGTTTTTTATCTCTCTTGTCCATATACACAAAAGTACCATGTAAATAGGCTTATAGCCCATTAAATAATTTAATTATTTAGCAACTAAAATTTTTCATGCATTGGTTGATGGACATTTTACGTAGGTCAAAGTGTTATCTTGATTACCATAAGAGCAAGTATAATAAGGTATAGTCAGTAGGCTGTAAGAACTAAACTATTATATTTTTGTTGAGTTAGATGAGAGAGAATAGGACAGAGAAGAAAAGCGGGCTGCAGATTAACAGCCAGTTGTAGCACGGGCTCCAATAAACAATATGAGGGTGTAAGGTGGACCATATATTAATAAAGTACTAGTAGTTCTTAGCAACTTGCTACTATGCATGTTGGCTATTAGGTCGACTATATGTGACATGGCAACTTCATATAGCAGGTAGTTGGCTATACTATTAACCATGCTCTAAATACTCTTTCTCATCTTTAAATTCTTTGTCACACCAGTTTTCTTATCTACTGTAAAGATATTGTAGGAGTATATGACATACTTAGCACCTGGTTACTTTTTTTACATCGAACTATGACTTTATTCGACGAAGGATCATTCGGTTACAGTCTGGCCTTAGGCCATTCACAAGAAAATCTGGGCTCTCCTCGAGCCAACACTCCATGCCCTCCGATGCACAAGCACATTGCGCACACAGAAGGGCTGAAAAATTAAAAACCCTACTAACATGCTGCACCGAAAATGACACAAAATTAAGGACTAAAACATATAGTTCTCGAAAGATAGGCGCTGCAACGGAACGTGAGTTGCCGCGCCAGTTCCATTAGGTGGCCAGCTCCATGCAATCGACCTCCATTATCACATGTGACATCCCGCGCAGCTGAGCAAAGATCACACCCTCCCGGAATGCTAGGAGTTCAGCAATGAAAGGGTTCGAGACCCCCTCTAGCGGCTTGCACCAGGCCCCAATGAACGATATGTGAGACCGGGCAACCGGAAAAACCGAACCATCAGTATTGATGGTGATCCACCCCCACGTCAGGGGGGTTCCAGCCTTGCCCCGTCTGTACTCTTGGCCAACGGGCAGGTATATTAAGTATGAACAAGGTTTCATGGATCCACTTAAGCGCCTGCACTAGGGAGAAACCCTCTTGGTCATGAGTCCATTTATTCCTGGAGGTCCATACAACGTGCATGATCGTGATGATGTTGCAACAGAGTATCATCAGAAAACATATCATCGAGCACTACATCCCGTGCCCATGTTAAGAGATGCAGCCTCGGTAGGTGAAGATCGAACCGATCCTACGCCGCAATCCAGGACTGCTTGACATGTGAACATGAGATGAGGGCATACATTAAGTCTTCGTCCATAGCCTGACAGATGTCGCAGTGGCCGAGTGGCTTGATGTGTCGGTGCTTCAAGGTCATGGAGTCTGGCAAGATGCCACGGAAAACCCTTCATCAGAACACTCTGACCTTCGGCACCACTCGTAACTTCCAAAGTGCAGTCTATAATTGTTTTTTGGCTGATGAAGCACCTGATCACTGTGAGCACAGAGAAGAAAAGCCTTTGAGCGCGGTTGCGCTGTCTGGCTAATCGGTACTTACGTATTCACCACGTAAACGCAGCTTCGACTCCCAAGTCCCAAACTAAAACTAGTGGTAGAACGTTTGGGGAAAGGAGAGAAAGCAATAGATAAGTGAGAAAGGACGCCTTAAAATATCCCCGGCCGGAGGGAGTCCACGCATACACGCTGCCCTCGCCCCAGCCAAACGCCAGTCTGTCTGTCATGTTCCTCATTCCCCTGCCCTTCCCTTCCTCCTTGTATATATATAATAGGCCCTCCCATTCCTCCGCTTCCATCGCCGTCTCAAAGCTCAAGCTCACACAACAACATCACAAACATCACCACAAACCTAGTCCAGTATAAAATGGGGATCTGCATGTCTAGCGGCGGCGGCGGTGCGGGCAGAGGGGCAGCCTGCCTCCACGGCTATGGTACTGCTGCCAACCGGGGAGCTGCGGGAGTACCCGCGCCCTGCCACAGCGGCGGAGGCGCTCGAGGACAACTCCGTGGCTGGGGACGCCGGGTGGTTCCTGTGCGACGCCGACGCGATGGGCTTCGAGGGCCCCGTGGCCGCAGTCGCCGGGGCCGAGGAGCTCCGCCCGGGGCAGATCTACTTCGTGCTCCCCGCCGAGGCCCGTAAGAACGGGCTACGGCGCGAGGACCTCGCCGCGCTCGCCGTCAGGGCGTCCGCGGCGCTCGTCGGTAAGGCCAACGCCAACGCCTCCGGCAGCGGCGGACGGAGGAGGCGCGCCGGCTCTGTTTCGCCGCTCGTGTTCGCCCCGCCGCCGGAGGTGGACGGGACCCTCGCGTACAAGACCGTGCAGGCGCTGGCGGCGAAGAGGCGGCCGGTGGCGCGCGCGAAGAGCGCCGGGAGGATGCAGCCGCGCTTCTCACCTGACCTGACCGCCATTCCCGAGTGCGAGTGAACCAGCACAATGGCGTCGCCGTCGCGGATGAATCGATCTGCGAGTTCCCATGCAAGACCGCTCGTCCGCTCGAATATGGAAAAAATGGAATATGGAGAGGCTCCGACGATTCCGGAAACAGAGCAAAGGAAGGTGTCGCCAGCTATGGGATTTTGATTGGATGGGCGGTGTTTGTTTCCACTTGCGGGCGATGGCCGATGGGGAGGTTGATTAGATAGAGCCTGTAATTTGTAGGAGCAAAATTTTGGTCGGTTTAGTCGAGTTTGTGGTCTCACGTCTCAAGAGACAACGAAATGTGAATATAAATTCCCGAGGTCCTCATTTTACCAAAACATGCACACTTTTTTTGGGTGTAGTTTCTACACTTTTCTTGGTCCGACATGCTGAAACCTGTAATTAGACTAGCCATAATGGAGAGTAACATACACTAATAACATACGCGTATTCCTAGACTATGTTATTACCTTCATAGTAGGTAGTGAGATAGGAGTAAGTGTGGTAGCATGCATAGCTTCATTTATTACTATCTCCGTCCTGGTTTCTAGGTCTCTTTTGTAGTTTGTGCCAAATTTTGACTAAAGATTTAACTAACAAAATGTTAATGCATGTCAAGAAAAATTATCTCATTGGATTCGTATTTGAACATAGTTTTCAAAAATATAATGTTTGGTGACATGCATGAACATTTTGTTAGTTTAATCTATGGTCAAAATTTGGCACGAAATACAATGAGGACCAATAAATCCGGACGGAGGTAGTAGGTTATAGACTCATATTGCATTGGGACATGTGATGTTACAGTAACTAGCTAAGTTACTACTACTACCTCTTTTCTCATTAACTCATTGCCACATAAGCAAATTTGCTGAGTTGGATTCGATGTTACTGCTGAAGTTACTCCTACTGTGGCTAGTCTTAGACGGAACCACCGAGCTGTAGCACGCAATATTAACTGTGTCTGTGTGTGTCCGATCTTATAACAGACTAAGGCTAGTCATAGTAGGAGTAACTTAGATAGTAACATAGGGTACTTTAAGAAAATTTTACTTACGTAACAAGTAATTAATAAGAGATGGTAACATAATATGTTACTGTAACATAGCGCTTCCCGAGACAAGATGAGTCTACAAGTTAATAAATGAAGCCATATATGATAATACTATTATGTTACTTTGCATTATGAAGATAATAACTTAGACTAGTGTCGACACTAGTCTAACTTACTCCTCACTATGACCGGCCTAATGTTGATGCGACATGCGAGTGCGACAGAGCCCTGTATTCCGTTTGCAGCTCGGTTCGCCTGTGGATACAGCACGGCCGCCGCTTCTCGGTCGTTTCTACGATGACGGTCTCCTGCGTGAAAGCGTGCTGGCGCAGGGCCGCTACCGCGTGCCAAGTAGCGGCGCATGCTGCTTTGGCCCTAGGATTTTCAGCGCTACGGTGGCCAACCATTGCGTATCTGTGGGCATGAAGTCCCGTGCAGGAGTATTTGGTGAAGTCTGGCATCAGGTGAAAAGCGACGCTATACATCTGCGTACGTACTCGGTGAGCCCAACTTGATGCCCGCGCATGTTGCATGGGAGTGTAACCCCGATCGTCGTAGAGTACGCGCGTGTGATCATGGCGTGCTACGTTTCAAGGTCAGCTCGGGCAGCGTCGCCGCCACCGTCACGGCGTCACCCATGCCGATCGCACGTCGCTACGGCCTACGGGTTTAGGCTGCGGCGAACAGGCCATGCATTGCATTTGCACGAATGGCTGCTTTGCACGAATGGCTGCTCCTCCTATGATTGGAGTGCATGCCTGATGAATCCGTCTTAGCATGTTCCCACTCTACATGCTCTCTACGTTCGTTGGCCCGTAACCGCGTATACCAAACAAAGACAGCAAGCAAATTTTCTTGACACGATCTTCTCAAACAGAAACATCCTGCTGCGTCTGTTTGTTTCAAGCAGGCTGGCTGGCAACGTGCGTGTGCTGGATTCAGATTCCTCCTAGTACATGGAAAGTACACATCAGTTACTAATAATATACTCCCTCCATTCCACAATATAAGATCGTTTTGCAAGCTGTTTTAACTAGCAAAATGATCTTATATTATGTGATGCAGGCACTAGTAAACTCGTATGTGTTATTCTATAGCCGAATCAAAATAGCATATGCTAATTCTTCCAGCAAGGAAGACAACAATAAATACTACTTCCTCAGTTTCAGGCTCTGTTCGTTCACACCCCTTCCCACAGGGATTAGAGGGGATTTGGAGGGAATTTGACTTGTAGGAGATCTAATCCCCCTCAATCTCTGCCAAACCTCTTCGATTCCCTGTGAACCGAACGCAGCCTAATATAGTTTTCTTTGGTTTCATAACATAGTGCATATAGATTCTTTTAAAAGTCAAACTTTGCAAACTTTTTTTAGGTGAATGTCTTATATATTACCGTCTTTTTAAATAAGGTAAATAATGTTTTTTTATAGGAAGGTAAATAACGTTTAGTTTCAGAGTACAATGGGATGAGCTAAAAGAACATCTTAATTTCACAGGTAGGTATAAACCAATTGAATTTGCACGTCAAACAATATCATGTGTTGGGAGTGTGGGAGCAATGGTAACCTGAAATTGTCGCAAAATTCATCAAACCAGACCTCAATATCCACACACGTCTCAGCCTGAACATTGCTATCAGTGGACACATCAGGAGAACCATCCAACAAAAACACCAAGGCTAACGGAAACAACCAACGGCAAAGGGGAAATCATGGTCACTCCTAACCAAGAGGAACAGGGCATACCGGCTGACGACGATCTATCCACACATTACTAAACTACTCCCTTCGTTCCGATTTACTTGTCTTGAATTTGTCTAGATACGAATGTATCTAGATTCATTCTAGTGCTAGATACCTCCGTATCTAAATAAATGCAAGACAAGTAATTCGAAACAGAAGGAGTACATAAAGGCACCGCCAGCGGAAAAGAATGTATAAAATTAGCAAACACCTCAACCAAACCTACAACAAGGATAAAACAACAGTAGATCATGGGAAAAAGACCCACAAAAATGAACAACACCCCACTGATCCACGGCTGTCCACAGCACCACATCCAATCAGGCAGAAAGCGTCTAATCCAACCCCGAGTGGATCGCAAAAAGAGCAACACATGAATGAAGATACACATGAAGCATCCAGCGGTGCAGCCCATATCATATAATCCCAGAGCCCAATCGGCGAGCACCGGCGAGCAAACAGCACCACAAACAAAAAGGAAACAACAAAGGAGGAAGCAAACAGAAGACGCCAATCCGCCGGGAGATAACCGCATCCACAGCCGGACCTAGCTGGCATGTCCACGGACGACTGGTCACCCCCTCAATTTTTCGTATCCACAACCGTATACCCCATTAGCATGTCCTCAAATCTATACAATTACATAGTACAACGTAAACTTAACTCATGTAATACAACTCGATCTCAGGCATCACGTCCGGCTACTTTATCATGCATCTCATCGCAAATCGACATGCTGTACTACTACATCATACTACATGCCATTAAACTATTAAAACTTTGCATGTTCTACGTACTTTCGTACTAAAAGTATGAAGAAAGTTCATCCACGCATGCCCTTGTCTTGCTGTTGCTCTTGCCGTCTTTGTCACAGAAGTAGCGACCAAAGAACAGGAGTTACAGCTCAGGTGTTAACGAGCTAGTACATATTCTGTAGGTTTTGTATATTGTGTACTCTTGTTGTAACTTATTCCTACTTTCATGGATCACAACCACTCTCCACGTACTGGCCTGCGTGCCTTGGTTCACCGGAGACGTTGGGTGCTCCGCTATATGTATCTGTAAACTCTTGCATAATGAGATGTGACAGCACAGTGAGCTTTCTTCTCCCTTTAGCTTGGTATCAGACACCATGGCCGCCGCCGACGCCGCCGCCGCCACCACGGCCGCCGCGTCCTCCCCTCCTGGGTCCTCGCCTAGCCTCACCCATTGCTCTTCCCGCTGCCTCTTCTGCCCTCTCCACCATGGCCGCACCTCCTGCTATCCCTTCCCCTGATCCACAAACTCTTTTGAACTTCCACCAAGATCACATCTCCAACCACATCACCTTCAAACTTGATCCTGCTGCCAACAATTACATCAAATGGCGCACTTTCTTCAACTGCGTTCTCCTCCAACATCACGTCCAGGACCACGTTCTTCGTCCACCCCTAGTGCGCGCCGACGCCGCCTAGACCGCTGTCGATCAGCGGCTCATCTTGTGGATCCTCTTAACCCTTGCCGACTCCCTCCTTGAACTCATCATGGGGGGCGCCAATGACGCCTACACTGCCTGGTCTCGCATCCAGGACTACTTCCAGGCCAACCAGGGCGCCCAGTATCTTCATCTCACGCGTCAGTTTGGCAACCTCAAGCAGGGTGACTCCACTGTCTCCGACTACGCCAAGCGCCTGAAGGCCCTTGCTGATGGCCTCGCCGACACGGGCAACCCCATCTCCGACCATGATCTGACGATGCAGCTTCTTCATGGACTCGACGCCCGCCTCGACACCATCCGCACCCTACTCGGCGACACGGTACCTCTGCCCTCCTTCGCTGCCACTCGCGCTCGCTTGGATCTAGCAAAGTACAACATCAACCTTCGCACGGCTGAGGCGAGCTCGGCCGCCCTCACCATCTCCGGCGGCTCCAACTGCGACCGCGGGGACCGCGACAACGACCGCAGGGACCGTGCCCCCGCCCCGGGTCGCGGATCTGGTGCATCTCGCGGCAACAACAACACCGGCGGCAACGATCGCGGCCGTGGACGTGGTCGTGGCCGTGGACGCGGTCGCTCTGACTCCAGTGGTCGTGGGCAGCCGCCGCCCTCGCCGTGGACCGGGTATTTCGCCCCGTACGGCATGGTGCTCCCACCACCCCGTCCCGGCTGGATTCCTCCGAACGTCGCGGGTGTCCTGGGTCCTCGTCCTAGCTCTCACTCCTAGGCCTACCCGTTGATGTTGTCTGGGTCGTCTTCATCGTACCAGCCACCGCCATCTTCACTGTACCCGTCCGGCGCGCCGTCCTGGGATCATGCAGCTCTGTTCCAGCACGCCTACAGCCAGCAGGGCCTCCCTCCTCATGGTGCTGACTGGATCCTCGACTCTGGTGCCGCCACGCACGTCACCGGCAACCCTGGTAACCTCTCCTATTTTCATTTGTTTCCAAAGCATTCTTCTTCAAGTATCATCGTCGGCAATGGTGATCGTCTTCCTATCATTGGCATGGGCTCCACCATCCTCCCTCCCACTAATCTCTCCCTTCGGGATGTCGTTGTTTCCCCACGCATTGTTAAAGATCTCATATCTATTCGCAAATTATCCACTGATAGTCATGTTGCTGTCGAGTTTAATTCCTCTGGTTTCTCTGTGAAGGAACTTCCAACCAGGACTCCCATCATGACGTCCAGTAGCCCCGGTCCTCTCTACCTGTTCTACGGTCAGCAGTCCATTGGTGGCGCCACTTTCTTCACATCCTCCGGCGATTTATGGCATCGACGCCTTGGCCATCCGGGCAAGGCCACCCTAGATGCTCTCTCCAAGGATTTCCTTTCCGATTGTAATAAAGTGGCTCATTCTCCTTGTTTTGCCTCACAACTTGGGAAGCAGCCCCGTTTAGCTTTTTCTTCCTCAAATAATTGTACTAGTGCCCCCTTCCAACTCATCCATTGTGATCTGTGGACGGCACCTGTTGTTAGTTTTTCGGGTTATCAATACTATCTTATCATTCTCGATGATTACTCGCATTACTCTTGGTCTTTTTGTTGGGTTTCGTAGTAATTTCAAAAAAATTCCTACGCACACGCAAGATCATGGTGATGTATAGCAACGAGAGGGGGAGAGAGTGATCTACGTACCCTAGTAGATCGACAACGGAAGCGTTAACTGGGTTGATGTAGTCGTACGTCTCCACGGCCCGACCGATCAAGCACCGAAACTACGGCACCTCCGAGTTCTAGCACACGTTCAGCTCGATGACGATCCCCGGACTCCGATCCAGCAAAGTGTCGGGGAAGAGTTCCATCAGCACGACGGCGTGGTGATGATCTTGATGTACTACCGTCGCACGGCTTCGCCTAAGCACCGCTACAATATTATCGAGGGCTAATGGTGGAAGGGGGCACCGCACACGGCTAAGAATATGATCACGTGGATCAACTTGTCTCTAGGGGGTGCCCCTACCTCTGTAGGACTCCCCCCTTTCCTAGTTGGAATAGGATTCGTGGGGTGGGAAAAGAGAGAGAGAGAAGGAGGGGGGCGCCGTCCCCCTCTCTCCTTGTCCTATTCGGACTAGGGGTGGAGGGGCGCGCGGCCCAGCCCTGGCTGCCTCTTCTCTTCTTCCACTAAGGCCCACTAAGGCCCATATACCTCCCGGGGGGGTCCGGTAACCTCCCGGTATTCCGGTAAAATCCCGATTTCACCCGGAACACTTCCGATATCCAAACATAGGCTTCCAATATATCAATCTTTATGTCTCGACCATTTCGAGACTCCTCGTCATGTCCGTGATCACATCCAGGACTCCGAACAACCTTTGGTACATCAAAATGCATAAACTCATAATATAACTGTCATCGTAACCTTAAGCGTGCGGACCCTGCGGGTTTGAGAACAATGTAGACATGACCGAGACACGTCTCCGGTCAATAACCAATAGCGGAACCTGGATGCTCATATTGGCTCCTACATATTCTTCGAAGATCTTTTACCGGTCAGACCGCATAACAACATACGTTGTTCCCTTTGTCATCGGTATGTTACTTGCCCGAGATTCGATCGTCGGTATCCCATACCTAGTTCAATCTCGTTACCGGCAAGTCTCTTTACTCGTTCTGTAATACATCATCCCGCAACGAACTCATTAGTTGCAATGCTTGCAAGGCTTAAGTGATGTGCATTACCGAGAGGGCCCAGAGATACCTCTCCGACAATCGGAGTGACAAGTCCTAATCTCGAAATACGCCAACCCAACATTTACCTTTGGAGACACCTGTAGAGCTCCTTTATAATCACCCAGTTACGTTGTGACGTTTGGTGGCACACAAAGTGTTCCTCTGGCAAACGGGAGTTGCATAATCTCATAGTCATAGGAACATGTATAAGTCATGAAGAAAGCAATAGCAACGTACTAAACGATCGGGTGCTAAGCTAATGGAATGGGTCATGTCAATCAGATCATTCAACTAATGATGTGATCCCGTTAATCAAATAACAACTCTTTGTCCATGGTTAGGAAACATAACCATCTTTGATTAACGAGCTAGTCAAGTAGAGGCATACTAGTGACACTCTGTTTGTCTATGTATTCACACATGTATTATGTTTCCGGTTAATACAATTCTAGCATGAATAATAAACTTTTATCATGATATAAGGAAATAAATAATAACTTTATTATTGCCTCTAGGGCATATTTCCTTCACTTTTCCGTTCGCAATAAATCCGACACGTCTCCTACCCTCCAGCGCTCATCCAATGTATGCAATGTGACAATGGCGGTGAATTCATCAACACCTCTCTCCGCACCTTCTTCTCCACGAATGGCATCATTTACCGTCTCTCTTGCCCCCACACTTCTCCACAAAATGGCAAGGCCGAGCGCATGATTCGCACTACGAACGATGTCGTCCGCACTCTTCTCCTTCAGGCCTCTCTCCCACCACCATTTTGGGTTGAGGCCTTACACATTGCCACACATTTACTCAACAGGTGCCCCTCTGTTAAAACCTCACCCAACACTCCCTACTTTCTCCTCACCGGCATCCATCCTTGTTACGATCACCTTCGGGTCTTCGGCTGCCTCTGTTTTCCTAACCTTTATGCCACTACCCCTCACAAACTAGCGCCGCGGTCTACAAGATGTGTCTTCCTTGGCTACCCCTTAGAACACAAAGGATATCGTTGTTTTGACCTCACCTCACAACGGGTTATTGTTTCTCGTCACGTCATATTTGACGAAACAGTGTTTCCTTATGTACCACCCCCACCAGCAGCCACAGATTCGTCCTTCGCACCCGATCCCGCACCTTCCGCTACACACTGCGCCATCCCCCTCGGGATCCCCGTCAGCCCAACCTTGGACGCCAGTGGCCCCACGCGATCTACCTCGCCAATCGCTCCACCCGTCCCCCCTCCCCACGCGTCCCAACGCTCCCCCACCGAGCCGACCGGGTCTGCGCCCACACTCCCCCCGAGCCACGCGCCCCTCTGACCTCGCCTGATCCGACCGGATCTCTCGGGTCACCCGCCCCTGCCACCCTTGACTCTCCCGCGCCTGCCTCTCCCACTCCTCCTAGGGCCCCACCGAATCTCCCTCAACAACCGAGCCCTCCACTCCCAGCCCGCCACGTCGCCCGGTTGTCCCCGTCGCCCCACCCGTCAATACACATAAAATGACGACCCGGGCAAAACGTGGATTCGCTCAGCCTCGCCGTTTATTCTCCCTCACCACCTCTCCCACTATTTCCCTTCTTCCCTCTTCATATAAAACAGCCCTAAAAGATTCCCATTGGTACGATGCGATGCTTGATGAATTTGATGCTTTGCTAACAAACGATACTTGGAGTTTGATTCCTCGCCCTGCAGGTGTTAACGTGGTAACCGGCAAGTGGATCTTCCGTCACAAATTTCACCCCGATGGCTCTCTGGCACGGTACAAAGCGCGGTGGGTTCTTCGTGGCTTCACTCGGCAAGAGGGTATTGATTTCACGGAGACTTTCAGTCTGGTCGTCAAACCGGCCATCGTCCGCGTCATCCTCAGCATCGCCACCGCGCACTCTTGACCCATCCATCAACTCGATGTCAAGAATGCATTTCTTCATGGCGATCTTGGTGAGACGGTTTACTGCTCCCAACCGGCGGGGTTTGTTGACTCCTCTCATCCCAACCATGTTTGCCTCCTCAAGAAATCCTTGTATGGCCTCAAACAAGCTCCCCGGACGTGGTTCTTGCGCTTCTAATCCTTTCTCCTGTCCTTGGGTTTTGTGGCATCCAAGTGTGACTCGTCCCTCTTCATCTACCGCCATGGCTCCTTTGTAGCCTACCTCCTCCTATATGTGGATGATATCATCCTCACGGCAAACACCACTCCTACACTTCACTTCATCATATCCTCCCTCAAATCCAAATTTGCCATGACAGACCTTGGGGATATTCACCACTTTCTCAGAGTCAATGTCACTCGCAACCAATCCGGCATCTTTCTCTCCCAACAACAGTATGTCCTGGAGATCCTAGACCGCGCCAATATGCTAAACTGCAATCCTATTCCTACTCCCGTGGACACCAAAGCCAAACTTTCCCTCACTGATGGCGACCCCCTTCCACAATCCACCCTCTATCGTAGCTATGCCGGTGCCCTCCAATACTTAACCCTCAGCCGCCCCGACATCTCTTACGTAGTTCAACATGCTTGCCTCTTCATGCATGCACCACGCACCACGCATATGCAGCTCATCAAACGCATCTTGCACTACCTCAAGGGCACATCCCACTTCGGTCTTCAGGTCTATAAGTCGCCATCCCTCGACCTCACCGCTTACTCCGACGCCGACTGGGCCGGCTGCCCGGATACGCGTAAGTCCACGTCCGGCTTCTGCGTGTTTCTCGGCGACAACTTGATCTCCTGGTCGTCCAAGCGCCAGCATACAGTATCTCACTCCAGCGCGGAAGCTGAGTACCGGGTCGTCGCAAACTGTGTGGCTGAGACCACCTGGCTTCGCCAATTGCTTCACGAGCTTCGTCGCCCACCTGCTCGCGCCACTGTTGTTTACTGTGACAACATCTCCGCCACATACCTCTCGTCCAATCCGGTTCAGCACCAACGCACCAAACACGTCGAAATCGACCTCCACTTTGTTCGTGATCGTGTTGCGTTGAGTGAAGCAAGAGTTCTACACGTTCCCTCTGGTTCCCAGTATGCCGATGTCTTCGCCAAAGGCCTCCCTACCGCGGTTTTCACCGATTTTCGGTCCAGCCTGAACATCCA
>NC_041382.1:417595251-417600259 GCF_002162155.2 Triticum dicoccoides
AGTACATATTCTGTAGGTTTTGTATATTGTGTACTCTTGTTGTAACTTATTCCTACTTTCATGAATCACAACCACTCTCCACGTAGTGGCCTGCATGCCTTGGTTCACGGGAGACCTTGGGTGCTCCGTTATATGTATCTGTAAACTCTTGCATAATGAGATGTGACAACACAGTGAGCTTTCTTCTCCCTTTAGCTTCAGGTGCACACGGCACGCAGAACAGTACAGGACCGGCGCTGCTGCTTCTCGTGTGTGTGTGTGTGTGTCTGTCTCTCAAGTCTGAACACCTTACGCCGTGTCTCATCTATTCCCTTCTAGAGATGTGCTAGCTTAGCTGCTTTGCTCTCTCTGTTTTTTTTATTGGCCGCCCGAGACCGAGAGTGGCCTCGTGCACGTAGCCGCGAAGCATCCGCAGGCAAAATGGATCTACCAGAAGTAGCCTTCATCTCTGTCTCGTGTTTAGTCGGCTCGTCCATGTAGCCAACTACCTGTGGGCATGCTTTTTTTTTCTTTTGGAAAAGAGACGCCCTGGACGGCGATCGAGCCAGTGGCAGTGTGGAGTATATATCTATAGAGATACTAAGCTCCCATGATTTGAAGCGTTGTGGTGCATCAGGAGTTATGGGCTCGGTGAGGGCCCCACTTGTAAGATTGTATGCTGTTTGGTTTTGTTTGTCCTTTCCTTTTATATTTTATTTTCCACATTTTAATTCACAAGTGCTTAATAAAATTTGTAAACATCAAAAAACAAAACATTGTTTACATTCATTAGTATTTATTACATTCACAGATATTTTTGACGTTCACGGTCATTTTTAAAGTTTGTAAACACTTTTAAAATTCAAAAACTTGTTTAATTTGTGAATATCTATTAAAATTCATGAATACATTTTAAACTCGTGAATGTTTTCTAAAATTCATGGTTTATAAATTCGTAATATATTTTGAAATCCTTGAACCTTTTTTAATTAAACTAACCTTTTCAAATAGAAAAGGATCGTCAATTTTTTTCCTTAGCTAGCATTAGGCGAGCGAAAAAAAACTAAGTGAGCAAGAGGAGCAGGGAGCCAAGCTAAGCGGACATGAGATTCGTGGGCTGGCATATGTGAGTGTTATAGCAACAATTTCACAGTTTTAGTATGGAATGGAAGCTCTTAAGAGGCTCAATCGACCACCACCAACTGACACCAAGGCCGAAACGTGTAAATACACCACAACCACACACCAAACAATTTCATTCTCCTCTGGAAACAAATACAGTCTCCAATAGAAGAATGGAAAAAACACCGTCAAAACATAATTAAAACACAAGTCAACACAGATAAATCCAACGAAAACAACCAATCACAATAGTTTACTCGATATAAAAGAGTTAATCACAGAGTGAAGAACGGCGCGGCAAAGCGCAAGTTACCCTCTAATGAGAAACTAAACCGTGTGCTCTCGCCATCACGGCAGCTTGCATTGCATTGCATGCAGCTGCAGAAAGCGACGCTATGTACGTACACCTATATTTCTTTCTTTATCGTGCTCACACTTATGAACGGGTGCGTGTCTAACTTAATCACTTGGTAGGCAGGTGGGCACGCTTAGATTAGATAGAGTAGACACTTACACCAAGAGACGGCTCGCGTGGATGGACTCGCAGGTCGCTGTTACTATCAGCACGACTGCTGCTCTAGCTGTGGACATACACGTACTACTCCAGCCGTATTAAAAAAGCTACTACTAATCTCTACTCCTAATTTTTCAGTTGGTAGGTCGCGTTCCGGGTTTTATTTTCGTCCCACCTCATCCGGTTTTTTTGGTACTTCTTTGGTACTTGCATCCACCTCCCATCCAGCATGGTTTTTTTTGGTGCCCGCTCCCACCTCCCCGTTCCAAAAAAAACCCAACCAAAACAACGTTCACGTAATTCTCTCGCAAGCGACAGAATCGAACGAAAATAAACCTCCGAAGAAAAACCAGCGAAAAAAAACCATGCTGGGTGGCAACGTGCGAACGAGCGAGCGAGCGAGCGAAGCCTCCAGGTCCCTTCGCCGTTGCCCTCGCACATCAAGTCGCCGCCCTCGCCCTCGCCCTCGCAGCCGCCGCCGATCCCCTCCCCCATCTTCCTCCCTCAAAAGCTAACCCGTCTCGCGGTGCGCCACCGCCCGTCGCTGCCGCCCCCGCCACCTCCCGTCGCGGGTAGGCGGGAGGAGCCCTGCCCGGCCATGGAGACACTGCCTGCGGCCTCCTCCTCCCCCTCACCTTCTCTCCCTTTCCCAATGGAGGGAAGGGAATGGAAGGGATCCGGCGGCAAGGGGGGGCAGCGCCCAGATCCGCGGCCGCACCGGCGGGCCGCCGTCCCTCGAGATCGTGCATGGAGGTCCGACCCGGCTGCAGCCATGGACTGAGACGCCCGAAACCCTAGCTACCCGTGGAGGTCCGACGCCTACCTCCAAGGAAAGGACGCGCGCCAGCTGCAGGCCATCTCCGGCGACCTCCGACCATGGTGCGCGCGCCTCCTTCCCTTGTCTTGTCGGTTTCTTCATGCCCCCTCCTTGTGATTCCTTTCCTTTCCTTTGTTTTCTGTGCAGGTTGCTCGGATCTGGACCAGCTGCTGCTCCTACTGCTTCAGGTGGACGAGGACGAGCCCTCCCTCATGGATGCTGCGGCTGCCTACTCCCTCCTCCTACCCCCTGGCCTGGTGTGGTGAGCTCCACCCCCTTCCCTGCACATCTCATCTTTTGATTGCAAATGGTCTGGACATAACTTGGTGGTGTTTGCTAATGTGCACGTATCCGTCCAGTTTGAACGTGTGTGCAATCAAATTGTTGGTTATTCTATGCCTCTTTTGCCAAATATAAATATAAACAATCTACTTATCCGATTGTTTGTTGGAGCAGCCCAACTTATCTGATTGTTGGTTATTCTGTTTATGTTGTTCCTTTTGGGCCTACTTCAGAACGGTCGTTGAAGCGAAATTCATGTTCATAGATCAGGGAATGAATTTGATGTGTCACGCCTGACAAAAGCCCAAGATTACAGGTACCACCTGTTCACTGTCTGTGCTCCTACATTGCAATAGGGATCTGCTGTGCTACTGTTCATGTTATTCAGATCATAGTACCTTAGGTGGTTTTCGTAATTCTACTTCGCTGGCGCATTCTGAGACGTCATTATTTTGCTTCCTTATCTGTGCAGATTCTTTGTGTCGACGTGGAATGTTGGTGGCCAATGCCCATCAAGGGGGTTAATTTAGATGACTGACTCCATTCTTCACCCGCTGCTGATATCTATGTGCTCGGATATCACTTATTACGAGGACACTAAACAAGAACGCTGGGTCTAGCATTCATGCTGGCTATCACACGCCATTCCCTGTCCCTGATCCGGTTGTGGAACTAGATGCTGATTTTAAGGTATCATTGAGAAGACATGATAGCTCATCACTTTCCACCACTATCATTCCGAAACCTTAGTCGGAGTTTAAGGGTTTCAGGAAATGATATGTTCTCACAACCAATATTGGCCCGTAGGTTTAGTGTGTGCGACCCTGTTAACATAGGAGTCAGGCCGAGCGATTTTGATAGAAATTTCAAGTGTATCGGATCACCAGTCGATGAGTATATTGAGGAGGATACAAGTAATGGAGCATATTTTTCACCATTCCCATATGGCTATGGTACTTAAACACCAATGGAAGGAGATGAAGAGCAGCCAAATACTTCTAGGTATTTTCTTTTGGCATGTACCATTAAATTTCATATGCTTGTTCTTTAAATATCTTAATATTTCTCTTTTAAATGTTAATATATTTAAAATTATCTGCAACTATTTGTGCTCAGCAGTCCTATCCTACCTTCTTGATGATGCTTCTGTTAAGTTCATGCAAAGTTCATGCAGTAAGACAAATATTGTGTTTTTACCAGGTGTCCAGGTATTGTTTGGTTGCCAGCAAACAGATGGTTGGCAGATTTCTCACAGTTTGGGTAACAGGTTAGTAGAGGAGCATATTAGTAGAGGAGCATGCAAGTTTGGAAAGTTATGTTTGTTGGCGGGATTCATTGTGCTGGTTAATTGAAGTCATAATATATCAGCAGGTATGGCATGGGATTCATTGTTCTGGTTAGATGAGATATATCATCTGGTAAATCATTGGATACATTTCAACGTATTGGATTATTTTGTTCTGAACTCTTTAGTCAGGTACCTTCCTTCTCTCAACACAACTTCAGCAACATGTTTTATATATTACAACTTCCAAGTTAATAGTAGAGATTTAATCTCAATACTTGCTTGCTTGGTGTAAGAATGTAGAAGTATGTTTTACTTTGGCTCCTAGCTGAAGACTACGGTTGGGTGTTCCAATAACTTATTTTTGGCATGGTCTTCTTTGCTACCTCTGCATGTGCGATCCTCATTATTTGTTGCTTGATTCTCTATGCAAGAATCTTGGCTCATGGTCGAACATATATGGTCACATATTTGCTCCAGGGATTTATTTTTGTCAGAGCCGATCGACAAATGATCAGCCTGAAAGTATAATTTTCTAGCTTAATACATGTCATGCAAGTATGGTTTCCTTAATGTGACTGGTAATGTAAATTTTGTGGGTCTCTCAGTTCCTATGAGCCTAATATAGTTAATTCGAAATCATGATTCTGATGGAAATGCAAAAGAAACAGAACCTAAATTAGTAGTTAATTGGATAGCATGATTCCGATGGAAATGCAAAAGAAACAGAACCAACAATAGTAGTCTACCTTAAAGCTCGAAGAATTCATGAGAAATTCTTGCTAGCATCTAGAATTGGATGCCCTCAGGAAGACTATTGTAAGTCAATTTTCATGACTGATTTGCTCATTTCCTCTAGCTGCACAATATGACATATTGCTTCTTAATTCAACACTTACTGCTACTTAGTAATAAGAGGACATGTGGGACTTTGTTTCTCGAATTGACACTCAATAGTAGAAGATGTTCATACCTAGAATAGTTGATCACAAACTGCCGTATCATGGCT
>NC_041382.1:417600722-417609006 GCF_002162155.2 Triticum dicoccoides
TTTGAATAGCTAAAAAAAGTTGATTCTGGTATATATTCATTGGCGCAAACATTAGAAGTTCTATGATATTTTTTCTTACCACATATATATGAAGGATTGTGCAGACAACTTGCAGCGTTGGAATCAACATCTGGGAACAATGCATGGACATTTAGATATATATTTTTAGCATTCTTCAAGATCTTGACTTAATTTCTTTTTACACTGTTAAATAATAAAAGTAACAAAATGTTGTACAATAGTAGTATCTGTTATGTAGTCAAGTTTACTGAAATCAAAAGAAAACCAAGAAAGGAGAGCCGAAGTTCAAGGCATGTTCAGCTCCATTGATTTCCTCTCTCAATGGAGTGTTAGTCCTCTGAATATTTTTATTCCTCTGATCTCAAACATTGTCTACACAAGAGTCGAAGCTTTGTCTGCCACTGCTCTTCAGTTCACACCGCCGATGTTGTGAGGACTGGCAGCTCTTCAGTTCATGCTGCCAATGTTGTGAGGACTGGCAGGACTTCAATGGGCGCGGAGGCTGCAACCTAGGGCGAGGGCGTCGGTGCGTTGAGATGGTGGGGCCACGTCAGTGGGAGGACGTGAGGCGGCGATGTCCACCCAGATCTATAGCCGCAACAGAAGAACAACTCAGAGAGGACGTGCAGCTCCTGTGTGTAGTAGATAAATCGCCGCCCAGATAAATCACCGGGACACTACCAAGTGTGTCGTCAGTAGGATAAAAAATCTTGAGCGTGCCTCAGGTGCGACTCTAGCTATTGAAAATCAAAGAACCTGAATACTTCCGGAGTTTGATAAGGCTTTACGGTGAGTTCTCATAGTGGTCTATGTGCATGATGGGATGCTGGTACTGCTGTTCTACTTTTACTGCTGTTGTTATTAAGCAGATTTTGTCAAAGCAATTGCTATGTGTATTAATTTGGATAGGATCAGTTAAAGTACATCTCATTAAACGTCGTTTTTTGTCGTGTGTTTTAACTTTTTATTATTAGTAGCAGTGGTTTCTATAGCTAGCCCAATGATGATCCCCACTTTAACTGACATGATGTCAAAGCTCAAGGCTATCAGTGACCATCCATATAGCTCATCAAGTCATCTTCAGATCACTAGCCCTAATGGTGTCAAGCTCAAGGATATCTAGGAGCACTCGAACCTCCTGCATGACGAAGTCACTCGATGAGGATGTGCTTACCCAGGAGAATGAACCTATTGATGCTCCCCTTGCAGCCGGAAGTATCTTGAAAGCTGGTAAAGTGGTGTGGTACTGTTTCCTCTCTTTTACCTTGATGCAAATACATCTGTGATGGTGTCCCAGCAATGCAAGTCGTCATTTAATTCACTAGCTATATAAAATGCTCAGCAAAAGATAGTTCCTATAATATTTTGTGACCAAGGAAACGTGGTGACCTTTTGGCACTTTTCATGTAGCGAAAACCTCATACATGAGCATATCCGCGATGCAAGGAGCTTTTGTGGTGACTCGGAGGAGGTAGCAGGGGGAGGAAAAGAAGGGATAGGTTCCATTACGATCTTCTGTTGACACAATGGTCGTCGGTGGCGAGAACATGAGGACCATGGTGAGTGGCTTTGTACCAGGACTGTTTCATGCATTTGATTTTGAGGTTGGATATTGATCCCTTTTCCTAGGATTCAGGATTGTCAAATGCCTAATTGATGCTTTAATTAATTCGTTGCCTTCAGTTCGTGTAGCATACTGATAACATAATTTGGCTCATTTCGTGAATGATGTGAACTTACAGAGTAGCCATAGTACCAAATCATGTGTAGCAGGTGTTGGGGAATGTTGCAGAAAATTAAAATTTTTCCTACGGTTTCACCAAGATCCATCTATGAGTTCATCTAAGCAATGAGTCAAGGGAAAGAGTTTGCATCTACATACCACTTGTAGATCGCGTGCGGAAGCTTGCAAGGTGATGATGTAGTCGTACTCGACGTGATCCAAATCACCGATGACCAGCGCCGAACGGACGGCACCTCCGCGTTCAACACACGTACGGGACGGGAGACGTCTCCTCCTTCTTGATCCAGCAAGGGGGAAGGAGAGGTTGATGAAGATCCAGCAGCACGACGGCGTGGTGGTGGATGCAGGGCGTCACAGCAGCAGGGCTTCGCCGAGACTACGAGGGAGAGACGTAACGGGGGGGAGATGGAGGCGCCAGGGGCTGGTGTATGAAGTCCCTCCTCTCCCCCACTATATATAGGTGTGCCAGGGGGGGCGCCGGCCCTAGTAGATGAGATCTACTAGGGGGGGCGGCGGCCTAGGGGAGGTTTCCCTCCCCCCCAAGGCACCTAGGGGTGCCTTCCACCACTAGGACTCCTCCTAGGGGGAAACCCTAGGCGCATGGGCCTATAGGGGCTGGTGCCCTTGGCCCATGAAGGCCAAGGCGCACCCCCTACAGCCCATGTGGCCCCCCGGGACAGGTGGCCCCACCCGATGGACCCCCGGGACCCTTCCGGTGGTCCCGGTACAATACCGATAACCCCGAAACTTGTCCCGATGCCCGAAATAGCACTTTCTATATATAATTCTTTACCTCCGGACCATTCCGGAACTCCTTGTGACAGAACTGTTTTCCTCCATCTTACAACTGTAGAACTTGTCGGAGACATCACATCTCTCGACCCGGGCATGAGCTTGGAAAACTAGTTTCAGCTCTTCGAACATCTCATATGCTCCGTGATGCTCAAAACGCTTTTGGAGCCCCGGTTCTAAGCTGTAAAGCATGCCGCACTGAACGAGGGAGTAATCATCAGCGCGAGACTGCCAAGCATTCATAATGTCTTGGTTCTCTGGGACGGGAGCGTCACCTAGCGGTCCTTCTAGGACATATTGTTTCCTGGCAGCTATGAGGATGGTCCTCAGGTTTCGGACCCAGTCCGTATAGTTGCTGCCATCATCTTTCAGCTTGGTTTTCTCTAGGAACGCGTTGAAGTTCATGTTGACATTAGCGTTGGCCATTGATCTACAAGACATATTTGCAAAGGTTTTAGACTAAGTTCATGATAATAAAGTTCCAATCAAATTATGAACTCCCACTTAGATTAGACATCCCTCTAGTCATCTAAGTGTTTACACGATCCAAGTTGACTAGCCCGTGTCCGATCATCACGTGAGACGGACTAGTCATCGTCGGTGAACATTCTCATGTTGATCGTATCTTCCATACGACTCGTGTTCGACCTTTCGGTCTCGTGTTCCGAGGCCATGTCTGCACATGCTAGGCTCGTCAAGTTAACCCTAAGTGTTTTAGCTGTGTAAAACTGTCTTACACCCGTTGTATGTGAACGTAAGAATCCATCACACCCGATCATCACGTGGTGCTTAGAAGCGACGAACTGTAGCAACGCTGCACAGTTAGGGGAGAACACTTCTTGAAATTTTATAAGGGATCATCTTATTTACTACCGTCGTCCTAAGTAAACAAGATGCATAATACATAATAAACATCACATGCAATTATATAGTTGTGACATGATATGGCCAATATCATATAGCTCCATTGATCTTCATCTTCGGGGCTCCATGATCATCTTGTCACCGGCTTGACACCATGATCTCCATCATCATGATCTCCATCATTGTGTCTTCATGAAGTTGTCACGCCAACGACTACTTCTACTTCTATGACTAACGTTTAGCAATAAAGTAAAGTAGTTTACATGACGTTATTCAATGACACGCAGGTCATACAAAAAATAAAGACAACTCCTATGGCTCCTGCCGGTTGTCATACTCATCGACATGCAAGTCGTGAATCCTATTACAAAGAACATGATCTCATACATCACAATTAATTATTCATCACAACTTCTGGCCATATCACATCACATGATCAATCGCTGCAAAAACAAGTTAGACGTCCTCTAATTGTTGTTGCATCTTTTACGTGGCTGCAATTGGGTTCTAGCAAGAACGTTTTCTTACCTACGAATCACCACAACGTGATTTTGTCAACTTCTATTTACCCTTCATAAGGGCCCTGTTCATCGATTCCGCTCCAACTAAGGTGGGAGAGACAGACACCCGCCAGCCACCTTATGCAACTAGTGCATGTCAGTCGGTGGAACCGGTCTCACGTAAGCGTACGTGTAAGGTTGGTCCGGGCCGCTTCATCCCACAATACCGTTGAGCAAGAAAAGACTAGTAGAGGCAAGTAAGATGACAAAATCCACGCCCACAACAAAATTGTGTTCTACTCGTGCAAAGAGAACTACGCATAGACATAGCTCTGATACCACTGTTGGGGAACGTTGCAGAAAATTAAAATTTTTCCTACGGTTTCACCAAGATCCATCTATGAGTTCATCTAAGCAACGAGTCAAGGGAAAGAGTTTGCATCTACATACCACTTGTAGATCGCGTGCGGAAGCTTGCAAGGTGATGATGTAGTCGTACTCGACGTGATCCAAATCACCGATGACCAGCGCCGAACGGACGGCACCTCCGCGTTCAACACACGTACGGGACGGGAAACGTCTCCTCTTTCTTGATCCAGCAAGGGGGAAGGAGAGGTTGATGAAGATCCAGCAGCACGACGGCGTGGTGGTGGATGCAGGGCGTCACAGCAGCAGGGCTTCGCCGAGACTACGAGGGAGAGACGTAACGGGGGGGAGATGGAGGCGCCAGGGGCTGGTGTATGAAGTCCCTCCTCTCCCCCACTATATATAGGGGTGCCAGGGGGGGCGCCGGCCCTAGTAGATGAGATCTACTAGGGGGGGCGGCGGCCTAGGGGAGGTTTCCCTCCCCCCCAAGGCACCTAGGGGTGCCTTCCACCACTAGGACTCCTCCTAGGGGGAAACCCTAGGCGCATGGGCCTATAGGGGCTGGTGCCCTTGGCCCATGAAGGCCAAGGTGCACCCCCTACAGCCCATGTGGCCCCCCGGGATAGGTGGCCCCACCCGGTGGACCCCCGGGACCCTTCCGGTGGTCCCGGTACAATACCGATAACCCCGAAACTTGTCCCGATGCCCGAAATAGCACTTCCTATATATAATTCTTTACCTCCGGACCATTCCGGAACTCCTTGTGACGTCCGGGATCTCATCCGGGACTCCGAACAACATTCGGGTTTCTGCATATACATATCTTCATAACCCTAGCGTCACCGAACCTTAAGTGTGTAGACCCTACGGGTTCGGGAGACATGCAGACATGACCGAGACGCTCTCGGTCAATAACCATCAGCGGGATCTGGATACCCATGATGGCTCCCACATTCTCCTCGATGTTTTCATCGGATGAACCACGATGTCGAGGATTCGATCAAACCCCGTATGCAATTCCCTTTGTCAATCGGTACGTTACTTGCCCGAGACTCGATCGTCGGTATCCCAATACCTTGTTCAGTCTCGTTACTGGCAAGTCACTTTACTCGTACCGTAATGCATGATCCCGTGTCCAACACCTTGGTCACATTGAGCTCAATACGATGATGCATTACCGAGTGGGCCCAGAGATACCTCTCCGTCATACGGAGTGACAAATCCCAGTCTCGATCCGTGTCAACCCAACAGCTACTTTCGGAGATACCTGTAATGCACCTTTATAGTCACCCAGTTACGTTGTGACGTTTGATACACCCAAGGCACTCCTACGGTATCCGGGAGTTACACGATCTCATGGTCTAAGGAAGAGATATTCGACATTGGCAAAGCTCTAGCAAAACGAACTACACGATCTTTTATGCTATGCTTAGGATTGGGTCTTGTCCATCACATCATTCTCCTAATGATGTGATCCCGTTATCAACGACATCCAATGTCCATAGTCAGGAAACCATGACTATCTGTTGATCACAACGAGCTGGTCAACTAGAGGCTTACCAGGGACATATTGTGGTCTAAGTATTCACACGTGTATTACGATTTCCGGATAATACAGTTATAGCATGAATAAAAGACAATTATCATGAACAATGAAATATAATAATACTTTTATTATTGCCTCTAGGGCATATTTCCAACAGCAGGGTGTAGGGAGTCTGTAGGTTTTTTTTATATGCTAATCACTGATTGCTACCATTAGCAAGAATTTCCTTCACCACCAAAAGCACGACACGTGATAACCATTGCGCTTTCTTTCTAGAGCTGGTTTTGGGTGTACCACTATACTATACCCTACAGAGATGTCTCGTAAATAGAACAGTTCTGTCATGATGAGCTGTATATTTGATGGACTTGGAGCTGTCTAATTTGGACTTGAAATTACAGTGTAAAATTTCCACATTGTATATTTTCTTTTGAGGAAGCAAGATTGCTTCCTTGTTGTCTTTCTGCTCTAGGCACAAGAATAGTGCAAGGTTGCATGTGTGGAATTAATGAAGGCAATAATCCTACACGGAGGTGCCCCTTAAACATCGTGTTGTAAACAAAATCGCATCAGTTTTTACAAGATACAAAAACCTATCAGTAGTGCGCACTTATTAGCTAGAAAATCCATATAAATTGAGAAGCTCCAAAGTTTTACTAGGTCGCCTGCAATCTAACAGTTTGTTGAGTATAATGACTATGCATGTTCATTTATGTCTTGTGAGACTACATTTTTGGTTGTTGGCTAGAGCTATCACTATGGCTGTTTTACTTTTCAATCAAATAAATTTGTATGGCCACCAAAAACTAATGACAGGTCAACAATTATCATTAGCAGCCCAGTTTAATGATCTTTTCTGATTAAAATTTCAATGGAAAGCTCATGACAGTTTGCACCCCCTTATCTGCATTTTACTTAACCTATTGCAACTATACTCTGACACTTACTAGCTATTTTTTCAGGTTACAATTAACAGACATGTATTGACCTATTGCGGCTATAGAGTATGCCTAAGCCAATGGCCAGACATCGGCTGTTCGGATCCACCCTTAAGCCGAGGCACAAGTCCATTGCGGTTGATTATTGTTTGGGGATTCAGTTTCATGGTGAGATATGATTTTCTGGATCTTGTTATTGCTGAACTGTGATTTGTGGGTTTGGGAACTAAAGTTGGTTGCTTGCAGCAAGGGGATTCATATTGGTTGAAACCTTGAAGTTGAACATGAAGGGCACACATTTGATTTCCATTGGGTGTTGCCCTTGTTTAGCACATTAGTAGATGGTCTCTTACTGGATTATGGCAGTAGTAGTGTGGTATTGTTGTGAATTTTGTTTTCTTCTTTTACTAGACCAATTGTTTCAAAGAATTTTGAGATGCTACAATACTGATAGACATGTGGCTATCCCTTCATTTTATCAAGGATGACTATTGTTGATGAAAGGACATTTACATATTTATAGGTTGCAACCAGATCAATGACCGGTTAATCTAACACCCGGTTTTAAAGAGAGAACAAAGTAGGAAGGGTGCGTGATGGCGCTGGGGCCATGTGTTGGATATAACATGTTGGATAGTCTGGACAACCAAATTTCTCCCCTATATATGTGCTGGATTTGGGGGAGCTCTAACTGTTCAAACAGTTGGAATTTTCAAGAGCCCACTGAGAGCCTATTTGATGTCCGAACATGCCCGGGCGTACGAGGGAGAAATGAGCGCCGACCTTGGGGACAATCTTAATCATTTGTTTGATTCATGTATATGCATTGTAGCCCGTAGCAACGCACGGGCATTCTACTAGGTGAGTTGAGGCAGACAGCAAGGGCCGAGGTTGACAAATAAAATGCCATTGTGATGGTAAGCAAAATATCAGGTTCTAATTAGTGGAGGACTACAAAAGTTAAAGAGGTCTTGATGAGATGATTGACATGACATGAATAGTTAATTTGACATGTATCATGGGCACTTCTTCATTATTCAGTTGTCTCGCTTGAATTTGTGGACCAACTGGTGGACATAGTTCAGTTTTCACAGGTAGCAAAAGCTGCAAAACTGGGTGTGCTAGATTTTGTTCAAAGTGCAACTTTTATTTGATAAAGCCGATCAGGTTTACATGTGTAGATCAATGCAGTACCAACTGTAAAAGAGTTACAACGCAAGGGGAAGAGTCTCCTTTTTTGTATTACACTGGGATTGAACCTGCATGTTGCTGGGGCAACCCTCTTTTATTTTGGTCTTTAACTCTATTTTCTGGTGTATCTTTGTTTATCGAAAATAGTTGTCTGCCCTGCCCTCGACAATTCGCAGTGTGTGCACGGCATCTTATATACACTATGGCTGGCTAATTTAGATGATTACCACCTACGACCACTATCTTGCTTATTTTTCTTGTGATGGCAGCCATAAGTAGAGGGTTTAGCAAGGCATTGAGAGAGACAAGTGGCAACTTCTCT
>NC_041382.1:417609705-417616143 GCF_002162155.2 Triticum dicoccoides
AGGTACAGAAATCACATTACAAACATTAAAACCCTATTTTCATGAAAATCAATTCAAAATCCTAACTTTCCTAACGCATCGATTCTTACCTTTCCTATGTACCTCATTGGTGCCCCATCGATGCCCCCTCCCACCAAATGTAAGTTCTTTCATCCCCTCGCACGATCCCCTCGAACCACCGTCAAAGTAAGGAAACACCCAGCGCCTTTGTTCCAAATCATGCCATTTTAGTCAACGCCAAGCTGCTCATGGCCGGGGACGCCGTCGTCTTCATGCGTCGCGCCGACGGGGAGCTGCTCGCCGGGATCCGCCGCGCGCCCAGGTACCCCGCCGTCTCCCAGCAGGCGTCCGAGGGCGCCGAGCGCCGGCCACGCAACGCGCGCGCGGGTCCCGCCCGAGGAGGTGGACGAGGCCGTGCGGCTCGCGGCAGAGGGCACGCTCTTCACCGTCACCTACTACCCGCGCCAGGGCGCCGGGGAGTTCGTCGTGCCCAAGCAGGAGGTGGAGGACGCGCTGATCGGCGCCTGGGCACCCGGCGTGCAGGTGCGCATGAAGTTCCTCGACGCCGAGGAGCGCCGCTCCGAGTGGAACAACGGCGCTGTCAAGGCCGTCGAGTCGTCGACCCCTCCATCTGGCGCATGCTCGAGGTACATCTTGCGTCCATACATCCATCTCTCCAGTCAATCCATCCGATCATTGCGATAATTGTCTGGTTGATCGATGGAGTCCACCTCTGTTTGGTTCAGGCATGCTTGCTTCAATTTGTTTGCTCTGCCATTCAGTATGGAGTAGCCCTAGATGTTCACCATGCTAGCGACTCGCCCGTCAAACCGCAGAGATCCCTCGCATGGAGTAGCCCTAGATGTTCTAGGCCACCACCGCCAATCCGGCGAGCCTACGCTGCGACCGTTCATGGCGCCTGGGGGCAATGAACTGGCATTGCGGTCATGGAGGGGAGGCTCAGGAGCAGGGCGACGCTGGCTGGTAGAGGAATTCGAAGGAGCCAGGCCGCCCTGGCGATCACCTTGACTGCTGCGTCGTGCACCAACTAACGGCAGTGTCCGCGGTGGTGAAGAAGCATACACGGCGAGGCTAATATAAGGTATACCTTGGAGGACGCAACCCCCTGTCGTCAACACGTCATGGCCCGAATCGCCTGGAGGCCTCAACCCCTGCATGTGCTCCAGATTCACAGTGTGTCCTGACGAACGAGGCGGCAATCTCTGAATTGAATAATTGATCGTTCATCCCGTTCTACCGCTGATTCGCTCGGCGCCACCTCTGTGGTACTCTTGACTGCTTTCACATATCCCCACAAGGTATAGCACGTGGTATCCCACCCCATGTCATGTAATTGCATTCTGAAGCAATTAGTACATAGGAGTCAACCCATAGGACAAGGAGGACCCGGTTATAGATTTTTTTAAGGGAGGGTGTGCCGTGTACGGGAGCATATCTGTTAGTTTGTATCCTATGTTTAACAATTTCGGAAATTTTTGTAGTATAAAAATCTCAATAGTGAGGATACATTGCTGAACGTGATGTGATGTATATGATTTAGTTTATCATTAGTTGTTCTCCTTGCCACCACCCACTAAATTTCAGATCTGCCTTCAACTTCTAATGGTAAATATTCAATTAATTTTAGTCGGCTCAAAAGGCTTCAAGCTTCTTTGTCCATTATTTCCTGTTCAACTTTAAGAAACCTTTCAGTTTGTTTTGTTTCACTTACTTTACTATTCCTTCTTGATAAACTCACCAGGTACTGTATATATCTCTCCCTGGTCATAGTGGGATGGCTAATAATTTCATGCACAACACCACAATAGCAGATATTCGGAGATTTGGAATTGTTTTGCTGTTTTCTTTCTATGAAAGATAAGCATGAATGCAGCGATGGCAAACCTAAACATCGTTGCCAATTTTCTCTTTCACAGAATAGGATGAATGTCACGGCAGCAGCTGCAAACTCCAAGAACGTTATTGTCGTGGGGGGCACCAGTTTCAATTGTGTCTTCTTGCAAGCTCCTTGTCAATGAGAGGCACAAGGTCAGTCTGTACTCTGTAGATACATTTGTGATGCAGTGATTCTTCTCTTATGCTAACTAATACATTGATTATGTCCTATGATTCTCTAGGAGCACTAAGAAATTATATGTTTTCTTAAGGGTCACATCACACGAGGAAACTCTCACCCACAGCCATGAAATTTCCAATTGAATCAAATGCAAATTATACATAGTGCTCTTCCAAGCCACAGTTCAACCCCCACTTCTTGCCGCTCGCCTTCAGCCCCAGCAAGACGATTAAATATTTTACCTCAATCCATATATTAGATCTCGTGCTCAAGAAGACGATGGTGAAGAGCATGATAATGATCCAAATGTATGTTAACAATTGGTCCAGTTTAGAAATCTAAACAGGAAAGCTGAGGGGCCATTTAGTTTATACCCAGGCCCACCTCGCCAGAGATGGTGCGTGCAGATATTTTGGCGAACGATTCCCCTGCCCCTGTTTCGCCTGTCCGTGGACGCAGAATGAAAGCAACGACCAGTTTTTTTTGGCATGACTCCTATAATTGGGTTTCAATCCAAACAGTACCCAGTCAATGCCGAACTTCTTACTCAATATGACTCCTCAGGTTTCATTTGTTGGGGAGGCAGACAGAAACAACGATAACTAATATTTTTTCTTTTCACTCACAATAATATTGTCATCAGATACAATTGCTATCAGGTTAGTGTTTTGTGAGCTTTCATCATGTCCCTTTATGGAACTTTTAAATGTTGATTATCATTTATCACTGCTGCTACTTTATGCAGAGTATTGATGTTTGTACTGAAGGAAGTCCAAAAGTCTTATCGATGCAGGCAAGACACTTGATATGACAAATTTCAAGTGGAAACGAACAAATATTATGCTTGTTCATCGCTTGATGTCTACCCTGACTATTCTTTCATTTGAAACTCGCTAATAACAAGTTCTTACTCTGCTGTTAAAACTGATGTTGCTAATTCGGTTCATAAAATTATTGTCGTTATAATTTGGCGATGTAATACTTTGCCATAAGCCAATATCAAATTATGAAGCATTGCTATAACTTCCAACGTGGTGCTAGAGCATTATATATGAATGTACTTAGTTAAAGGCCATCCAAAGATACACATTTGCAAGGAAACTGCACAATGTCAATACGAATATGAAAGATAATTGGATAAATAACTTTGAAATCTGATCTTTTTCTGATGATAACACAACTTACGCTGATTTCCATAATGAACAGAGAATAGAAAAAGTGTTGTTGCGGCCATGACTTGAATAACAAACCAAATTCACAAGGTCGGTACTGGACTATTGGTAATATATATTCTTTTGGCAGGGATTTAGAAATACTTCACATCTCTTTTTAGTGGATTTTGTGATAGGAGTGAGAGTTGAGAGTGAGCGGGTTGGAGGCTGTGGTTGATTTGTTCAGTTACGAATGTGAGCGGAATATTTTTCCCTACTTAAGAAAAAGTGGCAAATTGGATAAGGCAGTCATATTTTTTTGATCAGGTCATACAATATATTTTTTAGGATAGAAGGGTAAATGCATTAGTTTGTTGTTTTAATAGTTAATAACAGACGCGGTGGCGTATTAGTTGCATCCCCAACAACAGCCATCATATTTTTGTTTTGTGGTAATGCATGACATTCAACTGTATGTTACAACATGGCAATGCCTCATGAGACATCGAATTTGCCTTCTTTGCTTGGGGTCGTCATGGGCGGCGCACGCCTCCTCCGCCTTGATGGTCGTGGTGGATCGGCACGAACACGGGAGGAGGGGATCATGGCGGAGAGCAAGCGGTTGGTGGGGGCACTCCTCCTTGGTGGTCCGTGGGGAAGTATGGTATGAAGGGAAGAGGGCGCCAGGACGAAAGTGAGGTGAGTCTCATCCGGTTATAAAGTAGAGGGCTCCAGCGAGAAATATTAGGCTATGGTGGGAAACTGAGCTGGAAGGAGAGAGGGTCCGACATGAGGGAAGGGTGCCTCATGGTGTGGGGTTTTGTGTTGTGTTGGGACCGCGTGTTGGAAATAACATGGCGGATAGTTCGGACAACGACATTGCTCCCCATATATGAGATGGATTTGGGGCAGCCTGTACTAAACCCGGGCAAACGTCGGGCCGGGCCGGGTTTCGGGCCGGGCTTGTAAAAGCCCGACCTTCATTTCTCAAGCCCAAGCCCAGCCCGAAGCCTAAAATACTCCCTGTTTTCAAGCCCGAGCCCGGCCCAAAATCAAGCCCGAAGCCCGAAAGCCCGGCCCGAATGCTGTTTTTTAGTACGCGCACGTGCAAGCCCGGCCCGAAGCCCGAAAGCCCGGCCTGAAATACAGAAAAATTGAAGCTCGAGCCTGGCCCGAATTATCTTTCGGGCTGCAAAACAAAGCCCGAGCCTGGCCTGAATGTCAAGCCCGACCTGGCCCGGCCCGGGTCGTCGGGCCGGGCTGCCCATGCCCGGGTTTAGCCCGGACTGTCCAGTCGGTTGAGTTTTGAGACCGTTGGGCGCCCATTTGAAGTCCGAACATGCCCGGACGTACGAGGAAGAAATGAGCTTCGACCATAGAGGTGACCTTAATCATTTATTTGATTCATTTATATACATTATAGCCCGTAGCAACGCACGGGCATTCTACTAGTATATATTATATGTGAGCTTATTTATCCCCTCAAAAAAATATGACCTTATTTTTATTTTAATATTGTTTATACATGTCCACTTTTGAGATCAGAGATGAAAACTAATGGCTTCCAATGATGCTTTGAAAATGCCGATTGACAAAGCTTTATGAAGGACCGGACTGAAAAATTGTCTTGTTTTAACAATCAGAAGAGATGCATACACATAATTATTCTTTATATATTTCTTGTGCATGATAATACAAAAGGTGTGTTTCTATATATATTTGTTTTTGCAGAGTATCAGAGAGATGAAGATGGATTACGATATTCAAAAAGAATTCATCGACAAGGGTGTTCAGGCTATGTTGTTGAAATGGGCCAAAAATTCACTAAGTTTTATACAACAGAAGGCCCGTGGCAACGCACGGTCATGTCACACACTGATGAATTATTGGCATGGGATAATCTCTAGCTAGCGACCACCTAGACTGTTTGCTCCATAAAGCACGTCTGCACATATATTTTGTATTGTAAGCAATTCCTTTATTCGCATTCAAAATCTAAATAGTATGGAAATCAGGAAAATTATATAGCTATTTGGGTGTATCTCTACTCCTAATGTCAGGGTTATTCTATTAACTACTGGGTTGTTGATCTACATTACGGTTTAATTCTTACACGAATTAATGTTGACTCGATTCCCCGTAGTAGGTTGAGAGGCTTCTCCTCTCATGATTTACTCTGATTAGTTTGCTTGGCTCCATGCTCCTCATGATTTCTTTGAATTTTTCCGTAGGAGCTCGATCAAAAATAACCTAAGAAAAATATGTCGTTCTTCTCTACAATGGTTGCGTGTGGAATTTGAGGAGAATCTGTGCACCAGCATCCGACTCCTTGATGTTGCTCTGATCATATTGTGTAAATATATTTCTAATAAAGCAATCGTCCGATGGTGTACATGTTAGAAATAACAAGATGTAATCATCAAGTGTGAGAGATGGCAACATCATGATGGAATGGTATGTACTGTTGTCCTCATCAATAGGTTAGTCTTTCATTCTCTTGTAGCCGGTATGTTTTTCGTTATGCAAATAATTAGGAAATATCTAATTTCTATGTACGTCCAAATATATATAAGTGGTTGTTGTAAACACTGAATTTAGATTTGTTAACGGTCGCTGCATTTGGTCTATCCCGAGCCTCTGACTGTGGATCATGTTCTTTTGATATCCGCTTGCCACGATATGTTATCTCTGGTTGTGGTTGTGGTTGGACTTCTGGTATGTGTTACCTCTAAATTTGCAGCAAATAGCATTTCATTAGAGATGACTTTGCAGCAAATTGCAAATCGCGCAAACCAAGCCATCGCCGCCTCGTCGCTCTCGCCGGGAGCAACAACAACCGCCGGTCTCTTCTTAGCCGACATCTCCTCCATCCGGATGCCCTGCGGCACGAGCCACTCCGCCACCGCCTGGGACTCGACCTCCGGGAAGTTTAGGTCCGTCTTCGGCCGTTCGGCACGCCACACCGCCACGCCGTAGGCACGCGCGGCCTCATTGGCGGTGGGGTACGTGCCGAGCCACCGACGATGCCCGGCGTCGGAGAACTCCAGTCCGAAGTTCCCGGAGGGCTTCGCCCTCATGCCGAAGAAACCGGACTTGCCCTTCGGCGTCTTCTTCGGCGCCATCGGGGAGCGGGCGGCGGCCGAGCGGGGAGCGGGGCGGAGGCGGACGGAGCGGGCGGCGGACAGACCGGAGAGGAGGCGGACGGAGCGG
>NC_041382.1:417616670-417632720 GCF_002162155.2 Triticum dicoccoides
AAGCGGAGGCGGGCGGGGTCGGGGCGGGGCGGAGGCGGCCGGAGCGGAGGCGAACGCGATGGGGCAGCGCGGCGGCAGGCGGCGGCCTAGGCGGGGTGGAATCAATGGCGGTGGTCTGGATCTACGGCGGGGCGAGCCCTTGAAAAGTTAACATGTAACTCTTACAAACTATTTCAAGAGCCCGTGGCAACGCACGGGCACTCTACTAGTAGCACTAGTAGACGAATCCAAAACAATAAGGTGTGTATCAAGGGCACCTCCTTGCGTGTTCCATCTCATCGTTTTTACTGTTACTGGATTGGGTAGCTCTCTCTCTAAGGAAATATCTCCCCCAGATGCACCCTCCCTGGCGCTAGCACGCGTTCCCCTTTCTCCCTCCTCGCACGCAACCTCCTCGTCTCCAGCGCTCTCGCCTCTGCTCCACCACCCCGCGCCGCCACATCCCACACGCCGACGTCGGCCTCGCCCCAGAAATCCGCCCGCACCGCGGGTCGGCGGGTGTGGAAGATGCTCAAATTGATCGCAATCACCACCGGCGAAGAGGATGAGGACATCCTTGATATGTAGCCACGCAAGGTGGATCCCTCGTCTCGTCGAAGCCGTGAGAAGAGGAGCCCAACCCGGACGACTTCCTCCCGTCCCCCGCGGATGGTTCTGCTTCCATTGAGACGCCCAGGCCTGACAGATCTTGCTCGTCATCAGCCCAGGGCCGGGTCGGCCGGAGCAGTCGGAGAGGAGTGGCGGATGTGCGTCCTCTTAGATGCCGTCGGTCAGAGAAGGGCGGGGATGATTGGATTGCAGCGAGGGAGGAGGCCCGGCTCGGACAGTCCATGGCGCTAGCGCAATGGCTCGCCTCCTCTTCCGGCATGGCTATTGTTTTGGTCCGCGCCGTTTCTGCCTCGACGGACATTATCGTCGTAGGTACCGATGAGGGACGAGCCGCCAGCGATGGATCCCGCGAGGCCAACCTCCAGCGCCCCTTCTCCAGCTGGCCTCGGACGACCTTCTCCCGCCGGAGCTCGGTGGGTCGATGACCCGCTGGATGGGAGCCGGCATGTCCAGCCATCACCTCTGGTGCCCCGTCGCGCACCTGCCCGCCGCCAGGTGCCCGAGGGCCAAGTTGCGGGGTTGTGCGCTCGCGCTGGTCATCCCCCGTCCGCTCCAGGAAGCATCTCGCCGGGGTTGGGGTCAATCCCGGGTAGGCCTGAGGAGGAGAGAGGGCGGCCTCCATCAGTCCTCTCCGGTGAGGCCTCGAGGGGCAAGATGCTACCAAGTGCCATTTGCTTCAGTGCATTTTGTTCGATGTGAGTTCTTCCTCAGCTTCTTCTTTGGTGGATTTTTTGTTCCTGCTACAATGGACAGCCAGCGACCATGGCCTCTGAAATTTTGTCTGTTCGTGGCCTTGGAAAGCCGACACTCTGCTTCTTGTGCAGGAATCTGCAGTGCTAACAAAGAAGATGGAAAAGGTACTCCTAGAAAGTGAAAAAGAGAAGGAAACAACAATCTTGCAAAAGATTAAACAAAGAATAGCTTGCTCACAAAATTTTCCATCAGTGACATTGCTTCTCTTCACACATATAATCCGACTCGTGGAAAGTTTTTGAGCAAGCTGTTCATATTTACATAGTACATATATTAGTTACTTCTTTTAACGATATATGTGTGAAGAGAAGCATTGCCACTCATGGAAAGAGTACTTCTGTTATGTTTCTACATGTTTACATACATATATTAGTTTCTTAGGTCATGCACATTTCTTAGAAAAATTTATCTCCTTCCGCCTGTTAAGCTTTTGAATAACATGAAAGGATAGTTAAAATGCAATAGATTTCCTTATTATTCATGGCACATTGGATTCAGATAATATTTGCTTTGTTTTACTCGCTCCAAATTTAATTATTACAATTCCTTATTAAGCTAAATAGCTAATTATGTCGATATGATCTGATCTGATTCATTTATCCAAGTAAAAGAGTGCATGCTCATGTTTCCACTGATCAAGGTAAAGAATAAGTTCCGTAGACACACTGAAATCAATTTTAGAGGTTGTAAGTAGGGAGAAGATCCACTCATGTTGTGATCTATCATGATTCTGCTTGAAAGTTGTGTTCAAATGAAATTATGCATCAAATCCCCTCACACAATTGTTTTCTGCATGTTATGTGTTTAATGAGATTCCTCCAAGCCAGCTGTTCAGTGAGCCCCCCTAATTCAGTTGTTTCGGTTGGTTAGAATTGCCCTTTGATTCACTTATTGATCAATTAATTAGATTGATTTTTGAGTATGTTCATTCGGCTTATTCAAATAATCACATTCACAGGTTTAGTTTGGTTTGGTTACCCATATATACTCCATAGTTCTTTTAGTCTTGTCCGTGTTGAGAATTTCTGAAATCAAATGTACAATTCGCGTAGTTAAAAGGTATCAAAGTGATGTTTGTATGCATAGTTTCTGCCTATTGTAGCTAGAAAATTGTGACTGCAAATTTTGTCAATCATTTATAGTTCCTGCCTGTTTTCCGAACTTTTTCTAGGAAGGAATAATAGTAGGACATGCATGTGTTATTTTCCAAGACTTGTTCGAGATAAAGACCCAATGAGTCGTCGGAAACTTCCCCTGTCTCTGCAGCAGCATATGATTGTTCAGAGTGAGAGTTTGTCTGAAAATTGTTCAAAATGAGGCTCTAGCATGCTGCACACGGTGTACCAAAGGTATGGCAACTTCCATTTATATTTGTTTTTTGAGGTTAGCACGCTGCACACGTACATCTCTATGTGTAATTTTGAGACTTTGTTAGCTTGTTGATGCAACAACAGCCGAGGAAGTGACGTGTGTCTCATGTTTTTACTGGAAAACCTTCCATGAAACAACTTATTCCAGTATGTTTTTATCTTCTCCTATGATTTATATTTAGTCAAGTTTAGCCTCTGCGATGAAATTGTCTATAGTGTTAGCCTATAAAAACATAAGTTGTTCTGTTCACTTTCATAAGTGAACCACAAAGATTTCTCGCCAGAAAAAACCCATATGGATTAGTATCCCTTGGGTAAATAAGAAAAAACAATTATTTCAAGGATTTCAGTCATCCTTGCAGTTTTAGGAACTATAACAACAACTTATGTATATACTTCTATACTGTATTCTCTATACTTGAAATTTTTTTGGTGCAAAGTATCCAATATCCATGTATATCTTTTTGGCTGTGCTTATGCTCTTGAATAATAGAGCCATTTTCTTGGAAATTCACTCCTGATTTAACTCTCTTCTTTTCTGAATCAATTTAACTGTGTTGGTCATACAGTTCCCTCGGAGCAAGAGCAAATTTAACAAGGCAATACAACAAAACGTGGAGCAGCTAATGGACATCCAATCAGCTCTCAAGGCATTCGAGGAGGTACTGCTCTTTGACTGAACAACATGATCATATTTTTTTATTGAGGGAAGCATGCTCACGTGGAGGCGCCCAGAAGTTGTGTGTGGACATGTATGACGTTGGCATAGTCATATGCTGATTTTTTGAGATATCATTGTATCCTTGACTTTGACCATCAGTTGTAAATAAGCCGAGGAGCTGTACCTATAGTACCGGTGTTATTTATCCCTTGCATCAAAATGTAGAATTTTCTCACTAGATTTGCACAACATAAATATACTGTATATATTTTCTGAAGTATTTGCAATGACCAGATCTTAAGAAATGATGTGCATATTAAGGCCTAAAACTTTTATTTGCATTTACTTCCTTGGTTACTGCAATAGATCACCTGAACTGACAAAATAGTGGGTTAGCATACTTTGAAAAGAACAACACTTGAGCATATGTAGCCATGTAGGCCAACGAAGTTGCTTTCTTGATACTTTTAGATACGTGCTACCACATGCATGTTGGATTTGTGCTCTATCTAGATTTCAGTATAAGCATGTGAGAAAATAAGCCGTTTTAAATTGAGTGCCTGACATATTTTGTTTTCCACTTTGAGCTTCTGTTACAGCGAGGAACAATGGATATATCGAATAAAAAATGTAACCAGCTTTCCCCGGGTGAAGAATCCTCCACTAATAAGGAGCCTCAGGTACATCCTACTCAGGTTAGTTTTGTCGCTAAAAGACATGGTGCATTCGATAGTTCTCCATTTATCCATGGAGATAGGATAGCATGCTTTATTTTGTTTACAAATAAACTGTTGCAGAATCAATTTAATTCTGTTAGTGGGCAATCCCTCTATATTTGATACATACATCGTGGCATGCCTTTTTAGCATCATCTTCTATCATGTTATATTATTGCCTACTGCCTAACAATTTTTTGCCGAAGGGGGCAGATGACATAGGAGAGATCTACAACCAGTTTTCCTTAGGTTCTTCTGTTGACAACAAGCCTGCACAACAACATGCTCGCGCACACCGCAACCATAGAGATATACCGCGACACATACCAGGTCAGTGACTGACATATCATCTATTTCACCCTTCAAATGCATCATCTTCTTCCTCGCCCCCCTTTTCAGGGCGATCAGAAGGGCAAGATCTGCATTTTTATATTTTCCATTACAGTTGGTCATAAATTTTTACTTTGTTTTGCCAGGAGAGTTGTGCTTCATGTAGCTATTACAGCAGGATAATTGTATGCTTGTGTTGAAGAAGAGGTTATACCAACCGAGGCCAAGTGCACTGAACTTACCCATGCCTCATATAGATGGCTATTCTAAATTGGATGCCCTTGTTTCCAGATTTCTCTTCGTTTCCTGATTTTGTTAATTTTCAACTATTTCACATTGCCATGCACGTTTGAGGCTCAAATGTGGAGACCTCTCCTCCAGGGGACAACATCACAATGTATTTTCATAGAATACTTATGTAGGTCTTCTCCTCTCGGAAGTATTAACATTCTTCGTTCTTCAAGTGAGTTTTCATATGCTTGAGGTTGTGGGAAGAAAACGTGCTGTAATATCTGAAAGATATGTAAATAGTTCAAGCAATTCAAAGATATCACTAATATAAATAAATAAATAAATAAATATACATATATGTTGTATACAACTCTATTATGAAATATACATTTTGACTTGTGAGTAGAGTCCTTTCTTTAGTCAATTAGACATGGACATCAAATAACTAAGCGAAATTAGCATGACCATGTATCAGTTAGCACGTGGATTGATGAAGTGGGGGTATGGTCGCACATGTTTGTTCATATGTACATGTTGGGTTCAGGGAGGGCAAAACTTAAGGTTTCTTCATTTAAGATGGTTCCTTTCTTTTCTTTCATAAATCTCTCTTGTTTTCATATTTGTGTATATTTTCCATCATCAAAACAGGCTTCACAATTCCTTGATTTCATGGCTAATGGGGTTGCATGCTGTAAAAATCAGCCGAAGTACATATTGTACTCTCATTCTTAGTCTTGTTTCGTGTGGAATTACAGAGAGCGGTCGGTGCAGATGTGGCTTATAAAGTTTTATACTTCAAATCCAGTACTTCATAAAAAAATTCAAAGTGTGCATAGGTTTATTGTTTTGTGTTGTATTCCTGGACTTGGTGTGGTACGAGCTGCTGAAATTTTTTTTGGTTTTTGGTTTGGCTGTACCTGCAAAATTTTTGGCATGTTTAGCACTTTAGTTATGCTTCTTGAGTAGCATTGGAATGGTTCTCAGACTACTTTCTTCTATGACAGACTTGGCAAGAAAGGCGGCAGCTGACGAAAGGAGGACACCACCAAGATGAGCGAGACCGTGCCAACGGACTCAGGTGTGCCCTTGTTGGTGGTTTCAGTTTGATAATTCTCATTACTTCTCTCTATTTATGGGAATTTTGTTTGTCATTGCATTATCGAATACGTGCAAGCAGGATGAAAAGCAACGACCAACGGCGCATCATCCACAGAAGCGGCCAGCATGGGGCTAAGCCTGCCATTCCTCCGCGTCAATGAACAACAGGACCTAAGATAGCTGAGGTGCGCTCCTGCAAGAGATGAGGGAGCAGCTGGTGGTCCGGATGGCGAAGATCAGGTCAACGTCGGCTGCTTTCCTGTGCCATTGCCACATTTCAGCTGAACATGCTCGGACGGGCATGGCGCCGGCGCCATTTCTTCATCTTCTCTGGAGCCACACCATTTCTGCAGGATAAGCGAGTTGGAGGAAGATGGGAGATGCGTCGCTTACTCACTGACAGAAAATCATTTGGGCAGAACCTCCTTTTCACGAGAGATGATTGATTGTTTTTCCACCTTCGCTTTTGTGCCCCATGTGTTGCTTGTGAACCACTGTTGTTTATGTCGTCGGTCATGTAAACTATAAGGACATATTAATATAATATGACTCCTAAGCCACTTCCTTTTAACACTGTGAAGTACATTCAGCAACGTGGAAAGGGCGCATCCAACCTGGCACCGTCCAACTATCTATCAGGCGGCGCGCCGTGGCGCGCCCCAACCGCTAGTAGAGGAGTAAAGTCTTTGGAACGCTTGGAGGTCAACGTCTCCATCACCCGTGCAGACCGCGCAAGCTAGGACGCGGCCAACAGACTCTGCACCTGCTACTCGCCAGCCATCTCTCCTATTCATTTCTTCTACTTGTAGATTGCACTTTTTAACTGAAATTGGTAATCCCAAGGACAAGGCAACTCCAAGTGAAAATCGAGATTTCAGGTATGTAGTTGTATAACTTAACTAGAGACAGTGCAGTGAAGCATGAACTACATTCAGACGCATGGCAGAAAGCCAAAACACGCACTGGCAAGACGGTGATCACGTGCAAAATGCATGCACGCAGCTTCATACAGTACAGTAGCTCGCACGCAGTTTCTTTGCTTCCTTCATTCATACGGCAAGCCTATGCCAATTAGTACCCGCAACAGGAATACATACATACAGCAACCAAACAAAACTGCATTCCCTGCTTTGAATTGAAACATCCCCGTATCCGTATGCATGCGCTGGGTTCAGATTCCTGCTGCACAGCAAGCCTGCATCACAGCCCATCTCTCTTCTCAATCAGATTACATGTAAAGCTATTCATTCATCAGGGCATAAAAGTACAGGAAATGCCTTCACTGCTCGGCAACAGACTCTGCTCAACAATTGAGACAACATGGACAGAGCAAAAAACCTAGGGCCCCAACAGGTTGTGTGCCCGCCTGCATATGAACGGAATCATTGTTATATTGCTATCAATTAGGCAACATAAACACTAATGAATCCGCCATAATGACGACGATGAACGACAAGTGGTTTAACAGCGGCATCATACATAAGCCGCTCAACATTCAGGGCTAAAGAGGGAAATACGTAGGAAATATCCAAGTAGAGAGCATTATACAAGAAACAACTCGCGGCCGCAGTTCCTACACAACACCAAGAGGACCAGCTAACAGAGCCTAATATTCACACGGCCCGGTTCCGGATTCAACCTAAGCCGTAGCTTGCATTTGGGGCATCAAGGCTGCTGCCAAAGGGGATCTCAACTCTTTCCTTCACAACGCAGTGCGCCCGGCCATCTCCTCCAAGCACCATTACCTTCCCAGGAGGGCACTGTAGAGTAGGAGGAACCTGCTCTTTTGCACCAGCCGCCTCTTTACCCAACAGACCTGCAATGTCCAGTTTTATGCCGCTCCTCCCTATTGTGGGCTCGTAGCCAGCAGCCTTCATGATTGATATGGCGCCCACAATCATGACCGCTGTTTTAGCCATCCATCCGATCAAAGATCTGATCCCTCCTGATGAATTACGGCTTGATGTGCCAGGGATTCTGTTTTGCGTCCCGTTCGTCCTTGTGCCATCTTCAGTCATTCCATCAGAACGCAGTCCGTTGTGCAGGCACTTGGGCTTGGACACGTAGTTTGCAGGATAGAGATCATCGAGCACAAATGAATTGGTGACATGGCCCGAGTAAGGAGGTAGGATGAGACCATCATCATTTTCGATTTTTTCACCAGCAAATGCAGCAGCCTCATGGATTGCTTCACAGTCCTCTCCCTTGTATTCTTTCAGCTTGTTAAGGAGAGATGTTCGACTCCGATCAATCTGGCTCAGGACAGTTTCTCGTTCATATCTTTGTTGGTGTTGGAGGTCCTGGCAGTGGCAATAAGGTGGTAAGCTACTTATTTTCCAAAACAGAAACATGTACTCCCTCCGTCCGGGTTTATTGGGCCCCCTCTTATTTTGGGTTAATATAACCTATGAATTTAACTAATAAAATATAAACTATATGTTACAAAAATTATATCATCGGAAAACTCTTTCAAATACAAATCCAACAATGTGCCTTTTGTAGCATATACTTTATATTTTATTTGTCATACAGATGGTCAAAGTCTGGCTCAAAATACTTAGGGGCCCAATAAACCGGGACGGAGTTAGTAAGCTTTGTGCACAAAATGGTACTCCCTCCGTAAGGAAATATAAGAGCGTTTAGATCACTACTTTTGTGATCTAGATGCTCTTATATTTCTTTACGGAGGGAGTATCAAGCTAAGAACACCATATGCCTGGTACAGTTACTGATGTCCAAAAGAAAATACTCCCTCCAATCCATATTAATTGTTGCTGATTTAGTACAAGTTGTACTAAACCAACGATAATTAATATGGATCCAAGGGTGTACTAATTTCTTGAGGCAAGTGTCATCCAATGGGCTCACATATAGCAGTAGTAATGTAAGTACTTCGCACGTTTGATACCCTTTGGGTTATTGTGCGTAAATGTGTTTATGTCATTATCTTAAACTAAGCATTTTGTACAATAAGGTCAGAAACTCGGCAACATTTTACAGTTTAGTGAGCACGAAGCAGAAATTTTCATCTCAATGGATGATTGTGTCTCTTAGCAGAATGACCTTCCTTTTTGTGCTAACATAGGAAAATTCCATACAGTTCTTAACAGTTGATATTCCATGCAAGAAGAAACGCATAGGCAAATTTCCATATGATGGAATACCAGTTTTTTTTCACAAAAAACAGAAGAAAAGCATGCGAGCTTGTGCTACAAGGAATGCGCAGATGTGCTGGCCACTGATACTTCCCATAAGCTACAGTAAGCAAAGTGAAAATTATCTCTCTTTGTAAACCACGCAGTGTAACATACATTTGACATTTTTCATTTGTGTTCACTCAGTAATCTCTACCTATTTCTTGTCGCAAAATGCGTTTTAATACAATCTGTACCTTACCCACAATTAGTTAACCAGCAATCCTGTTCCTGAGAATCACAGAATCCATCTTACACTACCCCTTTTTGCTCTAGTCCAATGCCAAATGAGGCTGGAATTGGATGCAGCCACCAGGCAATGAACAACTAATTAGGGCTATCAATCTTTTCCTCTGTCTGTAACATCATGCTAAGCAAGCGTAGATTTGGTTCCTCACGAAAATACAGTAAGACGTTGAACAAAAATGCAGTAATTGAACCCCAAACCTACCATATGATCATATCAACTCCAGCTCGTGGCACAAAACAATAACTATAGGCACAACAGCAGGCTAGCAGAGCAACAATAAAAAACCCATCTTTATGGAATGACCAACCAGGAATAGGAACCGGACCTGCAGGGAGGCGAGCTGCCGCTCGAGCGACTCGAGCGCGTCGTTGATGCCTACCAGGCTCTCCACCTCCACCTCCTCTTCCTCCTCCTCTCCGCCGTCGTCCTCCTCCCCGGCACCCAGCCGCGGCGGTGGCCGTGCGGCGGCAGCGCAGGCGGAGATCCTGGAGCGAAGGTCGGAGGCGCGGGCGAGGACGAGGCCGATCTCCTCCTCCCCTTCCATGGCTTTCGCTGGCGGTGCGAGGGGTGCAGAACCCTGGCTAACCCCCCCAACCCGCTGCTGGCGGCGAGCAGTGGAAGCTGCAATCTTGCACTTCGCGGCGAGTCTTGTGTTCGTTTTTTTTTGAGACAAGAGTCTTGTGTTCGTGGCTACGAGAGAGACTGACGGAGGCGTATCCGAAGAATTTTGTCTTTTGTTCTCTCGAACTACCTGACTCGCCTTGGGCCTTGTTATGCTCAACTGGGTGGCCCAGATCAGGTACTGAAGTTCTCATGGGCTAGGCCTTCTCATGGGCAATCCCTATATGGCGCCTAGGTCGCTCCCTATCCACATAGCGGGTACCCCGAAATCACTATTTTTTTTTTCAGGGAACCGAAATCACTAATTAAGGAGTATTTCTTTCAAAAATCACTCCCACCTTCTCAAGTTATGACAAGGGCGCGCTGCATGTGCGCCACTTGCCGTAACATGTGAGTTTTCCTTTTTCATAGATCTGTTTATTCAAAACGTTTTATCTCTTAAAGTGTGCGTCTAAATCTCGAACCATTTTCATCGTTGGATTCCTCACGTCGAGATCTTCAAAACTAAATACAATGTTGGTAGGTTTTGACGAAAAAAAATTCACAAAAAACGGACGATAAAACCGAACCGGAAGCATGCTTTTTTTCCTTTCCGGAAGCCGTTTCAAAAAGGCACGATCATGCATCTCACGAAGCAAATCCGTACCTCTCGAGAAAGCAAAACCATGCCTGTCAATGAAGAAAAAAGGAAAAATGTGTTTTTTCGTTTCTGAAAGGCACAACCGTGCCTCTCGTGAAAGCAAAACGGTGCCTCTCACGAAAGAAAAGAGGAGAAAACATGTTTTCTCGTTTCCAAGAGGCATGGCCGCGCCTCTCACGGAAGCAAAAATGTGCCTCTCACAGAAGAAAAAAAGGAAAACATACTTTTTTTCATTTTCGGGAGGCACGACGCCGTGCCTCTCGCGGAAGCAAAACCATACCCGAGTAAAGCGCATTTTTCGTGAAAAAATCAATTTTTTTGTCAAAAAGTTAAGGAAGATCGGTGAAAAACCGAAAAGTCAAAAAATTATTCAGAAAACCCCTATCTAAAAAGCCAAAAACACGTGCAAAACATAAAATTTAAAATTTTTGGGAAGAGCGCCCAAAGCGCAACACGTGGCTCTGAGCCCACCCAATGTGATTGTTGGGGAGGCTCCAGAAGGACAACTCATTAACTAGTTGATCTCCGTACCCACCCCCCTCCAGCGCCGGAATTTCTATGGGCCGGCTCATTTTCGGGATTCATCCCAACCGGTTTTGGAAGGTTCTAGATCCTTTCTTGAACCGGTTTTTTATGGTTTCTTTTTTCTTTTGCTTTTTTATGTTTTTCCTTTTTGTTCCTGCTTTCACTTTGTTTTTTCATTTTTATTCTTATTTTTTCAATTTGCGGTAATCTTTTAAGTTCATGAATTTTTTATTCTTTTTTGTTTAATTTTATTTTTGCAAAAATATTTTTTCAAATTCATGCAATTTTTTGAAATCATGAATACTTTTCAAATACGTGAGCTTTTTTTTGAACTTATGTACTTTTTCACCTTTATGCGAATTTTCTTTTTAAATTCACAAATACTTTTTTGTTCGTGGAATTCAAAAAATGTTCATCAATAGAAAAATGTTCAACAATTTAAAAAATCTTCATCAAATCCAATTTTGTTCATCGGATTTAAACAATGTTTATCAAAATTCAAAATTTGTTCATCAAATTGAAAAAATGTTCATCAAATTCCAAATTTATTCGTAGATTTTCAGAAAATTTTCATCAAATTCAAAAAAATTACATCCATTTTTTAGAAAAAATCTTGAATACAATTTTTGTTTATCAAGTTCAAAAAATGTTCATCAAATACAAAACAATGTTTGTCATTATTAGAAAGTTCTCGTAAAAATTGCTCATCGAAATAAAAACAGTTCATTATTTTGAAATTGTGAACATTTTTTGAATTCAAGAACTGTTTTTTAATTTGGTGAATGTATTTTTAATCCGTGAGCTTTTATCATTTCCTGATTTTTTTATAATCATGAACAATTTTTGAATTCATGGGCATTCACAATTTGCAACTTTTTTATATATTATTTTTAAAAAGGAAAAAAGTTAAAACAAAGAAATGCAAAAACAAAACATAAGGTGTTTGCCGCCCCGCACATGGGCTGGCGCAAGAGGGGCACGGTGGGAGGGGGTGCGCGCTCGCTGGTTCATAGCACGTACAACGCGGAATAGGAGCTCCCCTTCTCATGCACCGCCACATTTCTGATCTCCCCTTCTCATGCACCGCCACATTTCTGATCTGTAGTATACTACTCTAAAAAATGTAGTATACTATATATTATATTTTTTTCTCACCATTTCTCACCAAAAAAAACTTAATACTATTGACCGTCCATCTGATCAGAAACTACTTGAATGGATATAATGACTAGCAAAAGAACCCATGTGTTATGACAAGAGAGAAAAAAATATACCACACTCCCGTAATCTAAGAACAATGACTGAAGACCCTAATAGGTCCACATCTTTTATTACAATATGGCGTTAGCAAAAGAACCTGCTCATTGCAGCAGGAGAGAAAAGATATCACACAACCCTAATCTAATAATCATGAGTCAAGACCCCAATAGGTCCGGGTGCATCTCACATGTGTTATGGCTTATCCTCCTTCCTCCTTGCTGACATTTGTCGTCTCCGATGTGGTTTTCATGAGGTGTTGATTTTCAATCCGGATCTACACCGGTACAAAAAAGACAGGTCATGTGATATTGATTAAGATTGCACCACAAATAGCATCTTAAATATGTTTAACAGGTAAAACAACATTATATCAGATTCTACACATTTTTCTAATCAATTTTCATATATAACATGTCAAAATTAAAGTTAGGATTTAAAAGATATGGATATTTTTAAAAAGCATTTTAATCAGCCCATGGATTGTGGTTTATTAAACAAAATAGCACGGGGTTTCATGCAAAATCCAAAAGGTTTTTTGGACTCACTTAAAGCAGGAGCACAAGTTGACTAAACGAAAGATTAGGGGTGTTTCTGCAAAAATGAAACCTTTTTCTATACCCACTTAAAAAGAACTGCATGTTGATTTTAATAAACTACAAGGGGTTTCTGTAAAAGGTGTGATGGACGGGCAGAAGCATGAATCCCTTTATTAGTAGGTATACATGTGTACCTTACTCTGATACATATGATACATGATAAACCATGAGACATGAGATGCCCACCTGCATGAGTGCATGGGCGAGAAATGCAGAAATAATATCATGACTTGTGTTCATTCAGTCTATAACTTTATGAGGTTTAATGGGACAATTAAAAATATTCTGAGGATTTATGAGGAGGGAACAAGACAATTATTGAGTTATGATAAGTGATGTTTTTTTTGGAAGAGATACACTCTCGAAAATCAAGTGGCCACTATGGCAATATTAAAAATTACAACTAATTGTTTTGATGATAAATATTTGGGCTTATCAGTGCCAATTGGAAGAATGAAGGCGGGAAAGTTTCAATCAATCAAAGATAGAGGTTTGAGAAGGCTTTAGGGCTGGATTGAAAAATATGCTTGGTGGAAAGGAAATTCAATTCAAATCAGTTATACAGGCTCTTCCGGTCTATGCTATGGTTTAAATTTCTGGCTTCTATTTGTGAGTAATTGTCTCAGATTATTCAAAAAATGGTGGGGAGATGAATAAAATAGAAAGAAAACTCATTTGGTTGGCCTGGGATAAACCAACAAGACCTAAATGCAAAGGAGGTATAGGTTTTCGGGATTACTAGTTATTTAAGTAGATGGTGCCCCACACGTTGTTGCGGGGATATTTTATAATATTTCAATGAGATTTTGGTTATATGAAACATCAATATTTGAAATGATAGTTTTTTAAAGTATATAAAAATTAAATCTAAATAGTATAATAAAATGGAATTTCACATGCATGCATGTTTGCATGTTGAAGTGGATTTTTAATATGCATAGTTGCATGTTGAGGTGGACTTTTTCTATGCATGTTGAATGATGAGGTGGCATGCTTGCATGTTGAGAGAAATATGTTAGTGGGGGCTAGCTATTTAGATATGGAAGATGATGCTCTTTTGTCAAAACAGGCTTGACATTTATTGGTAAAACTGGGTTCGCTTTGTGCAAAATTAATAAAGGCTAAATATTATCCTCAGGGGCATCTACTTGACAAGGTCTTTCGGTAGTCAACTTCAGCGACTTGGCAGGGTATTATGCATGACCCAAAACGTCTTTTAAAGGGGGTTATTTGGAGAGTGACAGATAGATCATATATAAATATTTGGAGAGATAATTGGATCCTCAAGAGTTCTATCCTAAAAGTATCGGCTAAAAAGAATAGAACCAAGATCAAAGTGGGTGTCTGATTTATTTGTTAGTGGGACAAGGAGATGAGTTGTGAATTTAATCTCATATTTGTTTCTTCCCCATGATGTTGATGCGATTATAAATATGTTATCCAATCGTCGGGGGACGACGATTTTGTTGTGTGGCACTATAAGAAGAACGATATGTTCTCTATAAAAAGTGTATAAGTTGGCGATGAAGCTTAAGGAGAATAAGAGAGATTATGGGCAATCTAGCAATGATGTGAACGTGGAATATCATATGGAAGGCTAATGTCCCTCGGAAAATAAGAATTTATGCTTGTTGTGTCGCGTCTAATTGCATGGTGGTCTAGATCAATAGGCTACCTCGGTTATGTGCTCTATCTGTGGGGTGGAAGACGAAAGTATTTTTCATCCTTTGGTGATTTGTCCTAAGACAAGGGCTTTGCGCATGGAGTTGAGAGAAATTTGGAATATTTCGAGGGAATAGCTTTTCAGTTTTTCTGGCCAGATTGGTTGCTTATCTTGCTGGATCAATTAAGCTCTCTGATTTATGAGCAAGTCATTTTCATCTTTCGAAGAGCTTGGCAATTAAGGAATGATCTGAATTCTGGTAAGGTAAGGAATCTATCTCCGTCTCTCCTAATTATTTGGAAAACTATTGGCTATTCTCATCTTGCCAATCCAATGCAAAGTTGGCCCCTAACTTCAAAGGCAAGAGAGTTGTGGTTGTTTTTTTTAAAATGAGGATTACCCCAACCTCTGCATCAGGCGACGCACACAACCATTTTATTAATCAAAGTAGCAGCAAAGTATGAAGTTCGACACAAAGGCACAAACAAGTCTTAATAAAAAGGAAAAATTGCAACAACCAGCGGAAATAGGGTGAAATGACTAGACACATATTCTATTGTTGGACCGCCGTCCAAACCGATTTTATCTATCCCGTGCTACCGTCTCCCAATGGTTGCACCCTAGGCCATAAGCTCCGTGTGATCCGCATGTCTAAGTGATGACCATGTACGGATCCATCCAGATGACCGGAAGATGACCTGCAAAAAAATTGTGATTGTTTGTTTGTTAAATGTGACGGTATTTCAACAGTTTCATATAGCCCAAAGTAATGCACATACTCTGACTCGAAGATGCACCGTTGTTTTAGGCTCTATCTCATTAACCATGTCCCAAATAACCTAGAGATGCTATTGGGAGGTCATACATTAACAGACACATGTATTGTATGCCACAATAACTTGGCTAGTGAGAATTTTAAGAATAAATGTTGGATTGATTTGTCCCGATCACAAAAGCAACACCATTTACTACCCTCCCAACTACGCTTTGTCAAGTTGTCCTTAGTCAAGATCACTCCCTTGTGCACAAACCACATAAATATCTTAATTTTCCAAATCTGCAGCAACTTTGGGATAGGACTGGTGTTTATCAAATCTACACACATAGATTTAACTGATAATACTCCAGACACTAAAAGTTTCCACTGTAAGGTATCCGGTGATGGGGAACGTTGCATGAAATAAAAAAAATTCCCTGAATCACCCAAGATCTAATCTAGGAGATGCATAGCAACAAGAGTTGAGTGTGTCCATGTACCCCTGTAGACCGAAAGCGTTAGTGTCGTAACGTGGTTGATGTGGTTGTACTCGTCGTGATCTAATCTAATCTAGTGCCAAATGGACGGCACCTCCGAGTTTAGGACACGTACAGCTCGGCCGCGTACTCTCCTTCTTTATCCAGCAAGCGAGGGTGAGGAGGTAGATGAGATCTGAACCAACACGATGGTGTGGTGGTGGTAATGGCATCGGAACACCGACAGGGCTTCGCCAAGCACTGACGGATCGAGGTGGAGGCTTATCGAGAGAGAGAGAG
>NC_041382.1:417633079-417640645 GCF_002162155.2 Triticum dicoccoides
GGGTCCCGAGCTGTGGATCTAGGATCAATGGGGAACAAGGGACGATGAACACACTATTTACCCAGGTTCGGGCCCTCTCAAAGAGGTAAAACCCTACGTCTTGCTTGATTGTATTGGATGTATAATATGGTTACAGAGTAGATCTACCTCGAGATCAGATGAGCTAAACCCTAAATTGATGAGGTGATGAATGTAGCTCTAGTCCTAAAGACTAAAAACCCCCAGTTTATATAGGCACCGGTAGGGTTACGGTTACATGCGATCAATTACAAAGAAAGGAAGATCCTGCCTAATCTTGACTTGGAGGACACATCACGGCTCCGAAGATTCCTTAACCGCTCATGGATCCGCACTCCATCTCGGCCATCGACCGGGCCCAAACATAATAGGCCGGCAGCCCGAGGACCCCTTAATCCAGGACTCTGTCAGTAGCCCTCAAATCCACCTCCAACGATAGGGTTTGTGTCTGGCATCCGCACACTTCATGGTCTTCGGCTTGCGAGGCGAGTTCTTCATCATGTGATAACTCACAAGTATAGGGGACCGCAACAGTTTTCGAGGGTAGAGTATTCAACCCAAATTTATCGATTCGACAGAAGGGGAGCCAAAGAATATTCTCAAGTATTAAAAGCTGAGTTATCAATTCAACCACACCTGAAAGACTTAATATCTGCAGCAAAGTATTTAGTAGCAAAGTTGTATGGAAGTAACGATAATGGTAGCAAAAGTAGCAGTAGCAGTTTTGTAGAGATTGTAACAGCAGTAGCAACGAAAGTAACTTAGCAAAAATCAATATATAAAAAGCTCGTAGGCAATGGATCGACAATGATAATTGTGTTGGATGATATTCATCATGTAGCAGTCATAACCTCGGGTGACACAGAACTAGCTCCAATTCATCAATATAATGTAGGCATGTATTCCGTATATAGTCATACATGCTTATGGAAAAGAACTTGCATGACATATTTTGTCCTACCCTCCCGTGGCAGCGGGGTCCTAATGGAAACTAAGGGATATTAAGGCCTCCTTTTAATAGAGAATCGGAACAAAGCATTAGCACTCAGTGAATACATGAAATCCTCAAACTACGGTAATCACCAGAAAGAATCCCAATTGTTGTCACCTTGGGGTATGCGGATCATAACTCATAATAAGTGTCTACAACTTGCAAGATAGGATCAAGAACACAAATATATTCATGAAAACATAATAGGTTCAGATCTGAAATCATGGCACTCGGGCCCTAGTGACAAGCATTAAGCATAGCAAAGTCATAGCAACGTTAATCTCAGAACATAGTGGATACTAGGGATCAAACCCTAATAAAACTAACTCGATTACATGATAAATCTCATCCAACCCATCACTGTCCAGCAAGCCTACGATGGAATTACCCACGCATGGCGGTGAGCATCCTAAAATTGGTGATGGAGGAAGGTTGGTAATGATGATGAATCCACCTCTCCGGAGCCCCGAACGGACTCCAGATCAGCCCTCCCGATGAACAATAGGAGGGGGAGGCGGCTCCGTATCGTAAAACACGATGGATCCTCTCCTTGATTTTTTTTCTCTCTGAATAGGGTAATATAGAGTTGGAGTTGAGGTCAGAGGAGGTCCAGGGGCCCCACAATCCCTCTAGGCGCGCACCAAGGGGGGCTCCCCCAGGCTTGTGGCCTCTAGGCGGACCCCCTCTGGTTGATTCTTTCTCCAATATTTTTATATATTCCAAAAATATTCTCCGTAAATTTTCAGGTCAATCCGACAACTTTTATTTCTGCACAAAAAAACACCATGGCAATTCTACTCAAAAAACGTCAGTCCGGGTTAGTTCCATTCGAATCATGCAAGTTAGAGTCCAAAATAAGGGCAAAAGAGTTTGAAAAAGTAGATACGATGGAGACGTATCAACTCCCCCAAGCTTAACGCATTGCTTGTCCTCAAGCAATTCAGTTGATAAATTGAAAGTGACAAAGAAAAACTTTTACAAACCCGGTTTGATCTTGTTGTTGCAAATATGTATAGCCAGCATTCAGGTTTTCAGCAAAGATTATGAACTAATCATATTCGCAATAAAATTTAGGTCTCACATTTACTCATATCAATAGCATAATTAACTAGCGAGCAATAATAATGAATCTCGTATGGCAACACTTTTTGAAAACAATCATGATATGATATGACAAAATGGTATCTCGCTAGCCCTTTCCGAGACCGCAAAACATAAATGCAGAGCACCCCTGAAGATCAAGGACTGACTAGACATTATAATTCATGGAAGAGAGATCCAATCACACTCATACTCAATATCAATTAATAGCAAAGCATACAAATGATAGTGGTGCTCTCTAATTGGTGCTTTTTTGTAAGAGGATGATGACTCGGCAATAAAAGTAAATAGATAGGCCCTTCGCAGAGGGAAGCATGGATTTGTAGAGGTGCCAGAGCTTGAGCTTTAAAACAGAGATAAATATAATTTTGAGCAGTATGCTTTCATTGTCAACATAACAACCAAGAGATCTCGGTATCTTCCATGCCAGATACATTATAGGTGGTTCCAAAATAGAGTGGTAAAGTTTTTACTCCCCCTCCACCAACAAGCACACTCCACGGCTGATCCGAAACAACGGGTACCGTCCATACCAACAACAATCCTGGGGGAGTTCTGTTTGAAATTATATTTTAATTTGGTTTGACCATGGAACTAGGCATCCCGAATACCAGCCACTTTCTTGTGAATGACAAGTGAATAAACACTCATCGTGAGAATAACCCACACCTAGCATGGAAGATGCTGACACCCCCAATCGCTACATGAGCGATTCAGGCATACAAAACAAATTATTATTTGAAGGTTTAGAGTTTGGGACATGCAAATTTACTTGGAATGGCAGGTAAATACCACATATAGGTAGGTATATGGAACAACTTTGGGTTTATGGAAGTGGATGCACAAGCAGTATTCCCGCTTAGTACAAGTGAAGGCTAGCAAAAGATTGAGGAGCGACCAACTAGACAGCGACAAAGGTCATAAACATGCATTGAGATTAACCAACATTGAGTGCAAGCATGACTAGGATATAAATCACCATGAACATAAATATCGTGGAGACTATGTTGTTTTTGTTTCAACTACATGCATGAATATGTGCCAAGTCAAGCCACTCGAATCATTCAAGGGAGGATACCATCCTATCATACTACATCACAACCATTTTAAAAGCATGTCGGCACACAAGGTAAATCATTATCATTTCCTAGCCGATTAAGCATGGCATGAGTAACTATAATATCTAATTGTCATTGCAAACATGTTTCATTCATAATGAGCTGAATCAAGAACGATGAACTAATCATATTTACAAAAACAAAATAGGTCGAGCTCGTACCAGCTTTTCTCCATCTCAATCATTTCAACATATATCATCATTATTGCCTTTCACTTGCACGACCGAACGGTGTGGATAATAATAAGAGTGAACGTGCATTGGACTAAGCTGAAATCTACAAACATTTATTCAAAGGAGAAGACAAGGTAATATGGGCTCTGTGTTAGATCAACAATAATGCATATGAGAGCCACTCAACATTTTCATCATGGACTTCTCCTCTCGACCCAAAGAAAAAGAAAAGAATTTCAAAGAAACACACTGAAATATTTTTTTGAAGTTTTTATTTTTCTGAAGAAAGCAAAACAAGAACGAGAAAACTATTTACATGGGAACGCTCCCAACAAGCAAAATAAGAATGGGAAATCTTTTTGGGTTTTCTTTTGATACTACTACTAAAAGAACTAGAAAGGAAAACTAAAAAGAAGCGACAACTAATTTTTTGGGATTTTCTCAAAGTTTTTCAAACACACAAGAAGAAAATGAGAAAAATAAACTAGCATGGATAATACAATGAAATAGTATGGACACCAACAACTAGAATGAGTGTGTGTGAATGTAATGTCGGTGAGAAATACGTACCCCCCAAGCTTAGGCTTTTGGCCTAAGTTGGTCTAGGGCCATAGCTGGCCTGGTGGATATCCAAAGTTGTAGCCGGGGTTGTACTGGGACGCGACAACCACTTCTTGGAGAGCTGCCTCGTGGAGGCAAGCGGCCTCCCCTGCTCTCTTATACTCATCTACCTCCTCTCTGGTTATGAAGTATCTCCGTTTCACCTGAAAGTCAAAGAAGGCAGGAGCGGGAAGCGTAACATAGAAGACGCGCACCCTGTCAAAGATTAGTCGGTACAGGAGGGACTATTAGTTTCTCTCGAGAAACTAGTAGCGTATCATAGCATTATAATCAAGAAAAGCAGGTGGTAACTCAATGTCATCCTCCCTTATGGGTACCCCAAGATAATTAGGTAAACGGGTGGCATAAATCCCACCAAAGAAATCTCCATCTTTAGCATTATGATGTAACCTCCTCGCAATAATAGCCCCCAAGTTATATCGTTTATCACCCATTACAACACACTTAAGGACACTAAGATCTGATGCACAAAGGTGGCTATGATCATGTTTACCATTAATGCATCTACCTATAAAGAGAGCAAAATAATGTATGGCAGGAAAGTGAATGCTCCCTATGGTAGCTTGTGTAATATTTCTAGTTTCTCCCACAGTGATGCTAGCAAGGACATCATTATAATCAGTTTTACGAGGTTCACTATGAATGCCCCACTGTGGAATTTTGCATGCATCATTAAAATCTTCTAGGTCCATGGTAAAATATTTATCCTAAAGATCAAACAGGACATAATGAGTATTGTGCTTAGATGTAAATTCAAATCTCCGCACAAAGGAATCAGTGAGGTGATAGTACTGCCGGCACTTATCTGACACGAAGTCCTCAAGGCCAGCATTTTGTACGTATGCATCAAACTCCTTAAAACTTGCATGATCCATGAATTGATCCAACGACCACTCGCAAGGACGCACTAGAGCTTCCCTTGGTGGTTCAAGGTTCGGCTCACATATCGCGAGCCTTGGGGCTTGCTTCCTCGAGGAACCACCTTGGTAAATCTTCCTAAACATTTTTCTTTCTCTGAAAAATTTCTAAAATTTTAAGTGACTCAAAATAAAAGTGAACAAATTCCAACAAAATTGATAGCAACTACTCCCACAAGTGTCTAGAGGGGCTATATCATGCATCAAAACTACTTTGAACCATATAAATTTGACATGCAAGCTAAAAAACAAGGTCACCATAGCAGCAAAAATTTGCAATACATAAAGCACTAGAACAAAAACTAATTGGACCATTAGAGGAGTCACATACTGAAGAATAATCCCCCAAAACAGTATTGTGAATGGATCTTTTAGCTAGGAGATCAAAAATGGCAGCAAAATGAGGTAGAACACATGTTTGAGCAATGGTGGGATTTTTTCTGGAGGAAGACAAAGTGGATGGGTGCTGAAATAAGTGAGGGGGATCCATATGGGACCCACAAGCCGCCTAGGCGCGCCCTATGGGCTTGTGGCCCACTGGTGCTGCCCCTTGGTGTGTTCTCGGTGCCAAAAATTCTCAAAAATTCTAGAAAAAATCATACTAATTTTTCAGGGCATTTGGAGAACTTTTATTTTCGGGACATTTGTTATTGCATAGATAATTCAGAAAACAGGGAAATAATGGTATGTTTGTTTTACTTATTATAAATAACAGAAAGTAAAAAGAGGGTACAGAAGTTTGTGTTTACTAAATCCATCCATCTCATGCTCATCAAAAGGAATCCATTAACAAGGTTGATCAAGTCTTATTAACAAACTTCTTCTGAATGACATGAAACCGGAGAATCTTCGTATAACACTATGTTAGCTCAACAGGGATATGCATGTCCCCAACAATTCGGGTATCATATTTATTTTTTACAGTAGGAAGAGGAAATTCAAAACCTCCAATAACAATAGTTGAAATTTTCCCAATAGAATTGATGCTATTAACTTGAGGTTGTTTCTTCGGAAAATGTACCGTATGCTCAATACCATTAACATGAAAAATGACATTTCCTTTCTTGCAATCAATAACAGCCCCTACAGTATTCAAAAAGTGTCTACCAAGGATGATTGACATACTGTCATCCTCGGGAAATAGTAACGCTTGCAACCATGACAGGCACATCCTCACAAATACCGATGGGTATAGCAGTTGATTTATCAGTCATCTGCAAAGAGATTTCAGTAAGTGTCAACTTATTCAAATCAAGTGTACGATACAAAGAGAAAGGCATAAGACTAACACCGGCTCCCAAATAACATAAAGTAGTTTTAACATAGTTTCTTTTAATGGAGCATGGTATAGTAGGTATTTCCGGATCTCCTAGTTTCTTTGGTATTCCACCCTTAAAAGTGTAATTAGCAAGCATGGTGGAAATTTCAGCTTCCGGTATCTTTCTTTTATTTCTAACAATTTCTTTCATATACTTAGCATAAGGAGATATTTTCAGAATATCAGTCAAACGCATACACAAAAAGACAGGTCTAAGCATTTCAACAAAGCACTCAAATTCCTCATCAACCTTTTTCTTGGATGGTTTAGGAGGAAAGAACATGGGTTTCTGAACCCATGGTTCTCTTTCTTTACCATGTTTCCTAGCAATGAAATCACTCTTATCATAACGTTTATTCTTGGGTTGTGGGTTATCAAGATCAACAACAGGTTCAATCTCCACATCATTATCATTACTAGGTTGAACATCAACATGAACATCATCATTAACATTATCACTAGGTTAATGTTCATCACCAGACTGTGTTTCACCATCAGAAATAGAAACATCATTTGGATTCTCAGGTGTGTCTATAAGAGGTTCACTAGAAGCATGCAAAGTCCTATCAGTTTTCTTTTTCTTCTTTGAAGGACCAGGTGCATCAGTATTAACTCTCTGAGAATGTTTCTCAATTCTCTTAGGATGACCTTCAGGATACAAAGGTTCCTGAGTCATTTTACCACCTCTAGTCATAATTCTAATAGCATGATCATTCATCTTATTATTCACCTCATTGAGCAAATCATTCCGTGCTTTGAGAACTTGTTCTACTTGATTTTTTACTATGGAAGCATGTTTACTAATAATCTTGAGATCATTAACAGTTCTACACATATAGTCACCCAAGAAGTCAAGCATATAAGCATTATGTTTCAATTGTATACTAACATAGGCATTGAAATTTTCTTGTTTAACAATAAAGTTATCAAACTCATCCAAGCATTGACTAGCAGACTTATTATGAGGAATATCACCTTCATCAAATCTGTAGAGAGAATTTACCTCTACTACCTGTGTCGGGTTATCAAGACCATGTATTTCTTCAATAGGCGGTAAATTCTTAACATCTTCAACTTTTATACCTTTTTCTTTCATAGATTTCTTTGCCTCTTACATATCTTCAGGACTGGGAAATAGAATACCTATTTTCTTCGGAGTTGGCTCAGGAAGAATCCAATCATTATCATTACTCAATATATTATTCAATAGCACTTCAGCTTGTTCAACAGTTTGTTCCCTGAAAACACAACCAACACAACTATCTAGGTGGTCCCTAGAAGCATCGGTTAGTGAAAGGATCGATATGGT
>NC_041382.1:417640909-417654867 GCF_002162155.2 Triticum dicoccoides
ATAGGCAACTAACAATTTTTAGATTTTCTTCACCAAATTAAACTTTGCATCAAATTAGGTTGTCTAGATGTGCAACTAGGTGAGCAACCTATATGATGCAACAACAACGAACACACAAACAAGCAAGAGAAGTAATGCTAATAAGCTTGCACAAGTAAAGGTGAGAGATAACCAAGAGTGGACCCGGTGAAGACGAGGATATGTTACCGAAGTTCCTTCCTTTTGAGGGGAAGTACGTCTCCGTTAGAGCGGTGTGGAGGCACAATGCTCCCCAAAAAGCCACTAGGGCCACCGTATTCTCCTCACGCCCTCACACAATGCGAGAAGCCATGATTCCACTATTGGTGCCTGATACGTCTCCAACGTATCTACTTTTCCAAACACTTTTGCCCTTGTTTTGGACTCTAACTTGCATGATTTAAATGGAACTAACCCGGACTGATGCTGTTTTCAGCAGAATTACCAGGGTGTTATTTATGTGCAGAAACAAACGTTCTCAGAATGACCTGAAACTTCACGGAGTCACTTTTCAGAAAATATGAAAAATACCTGCAAAAGATGAAGGCCAGGGGGCCCACCACCTCTCCACGAGGGTGGGGGGTGCGCCCCCTACCTCGTGGGCACCCTGTTGCCTCTCCGACTCCAATTCCAACTCCATATATTGTGTTTCGGGGAGAAAAAAATCAGAGAGAAGAAATCATCGTGTTTTACGATACGAAGCCACCGCCAAGCCCTAAAACCTCTCGGGAGGGCTGATCTGGAGTCCATTTGGGACTCCGGAGAGGGGAATCCGTCGCCATCATCATCATCAACCATCCTCCATCACCAATTTCATGATGCTCACCGCTGTGTGTGAGTAATTCCATCGTAGGCTTGCTGGACGGTGATGGTTTGGATGGGATCTATCATGTAATCGAGTTAGTTTTGTTAGGGTTTGATCCCTAGTGTCCACTATGTTCTGAGATTGATGTTGCTATGACTTTGCTATGCTTAATGCTTGTCACTAGGGCCCGAGTGCCATGATTTCAGATCTGAACCTATTATGTTTTCATCAATATATGAGTGTTCTTGATCCTATCTTGCAAGTCTATAGTCACCTATTATGTGTTATGATCCGTTAACCCCGAAGTGACAATAATCGGGATACTTACCGGTGATGACCGTAGTTTGAGGAGTTCTTGTATTCACTATGTGTTAATGCTTTGTTCCGGTTCTCTATTAAAAGGAGGCCTTAATATCCCTTAGTTTCCGTAAGGACCCCGCTGCCACGGGAGGGTAGGACAAAAGATGTCACGCAAGTTCTTTCCATAAGCACGTATGACTATGTTCGGAATACATGCCTACATTATATCAATGAACTGGAGCTAGTTCTGTGTCACCCTAGGTTATGACTGTTACATGATGAACCGCATCCGGCATAATTCTCCATCACTGATCCGTTGCCTACGAGCTTTTCATATATTGTTCTTCGCTTATTTACTTTCCCGTTGCTATTGCTATCATCACTACAAAGTACCAAAAACATCACTTTTATTACTGTTACCTTTTGCTACCGTTACCACTACTATCATATTACTTTGCTACTAAACACTTTGCTGCAGATATTAAGTTTCCAGGTGTGGTTGAATTGACAACTCAGCTGCTAATACTTGAGAGTATTCTTTGGCTCCCCTTGCGTCGAATCAATAAATTTGGCTTGAATACTTTACCCTCGAAAACTGTTGCGATCCCCCTATACTTGCGGGTTATCAAGACTATTTTCTGGCGCCGTTGCCGGGGAGCATAGCTCTATTCTTTGAGTCACTTGGGATATATATCTGCTTATCATTATGAAGAACTCAAGAGATCCAAAAACCAAGATCTATCCCTCAACTACGAGGGGAGGTAAGGAACTGCCATCTAGCTCTGCACTTGATTCACCTTCTGTTATGAGTAAGCTTGCGACACCTACACCTGCTTCTGCTATTCGTTCTGATATGTCGCATGTTATTGATGATGCCACTTCTGCTATGCATGATACTTATGATGAAACTACCTCTATGCCTGATACTACTGTGCCACTTAGTGATTTCCTTGATGAACAAATTGCTAGGGCTAGAGAAATTGAAAATATTGAATCTGATGATACTGATGAAAGTGATGATGAAGAATCACTTGTTATTCCTAAGGGTTATGTTTTTGATCAAGAAGCTTCTTTCGCTATTTTAGCTTGCAAAAATAGAAATGAACTCAAAAGGTTATTAGCTAAAAGGATTAAGCAATGTCTAAATGCTAGAATGAAACCTGACCCTGCTTTTGCTACTTTACCTATCTTTGTTACTGATAAGGATTATGAATTCACTGTTGATCCTGATATAATTACTTTGGTTGAATCTGATCCTTTTCATGGTTATGAATCTGAAACTGTTGTGGCACATCTTACTAAATTGAATGATATAGCCACCCTGTTCACTAAAGATGAGAGAACTCGTTACTTTTATATCCTTAAAATATTTCCGTTCTCATTAAAGGGTGATGCTAAGATATGGTTCAATTCTCTTGATCCTGGTTGTGTGCGTAGTCCCCAGGATATGATTTATTACTTCTCTGCTAAATATTTCCCTGCTCATAAGAAACAAGCTGCTTTAAGGGATATATATAATTTTGTGCAAATTGAAGAAGAGAGTCTCCCACAAGCTTGGGGGAGGCTTCTCCAACTACTTAATGCTTTGTCTGATCATCCTCTTAAGAAAAATGGAATACTTGATATCTTTTATAATGGACTAACCGATGCCTCCAGAGATTACCCGGATAGTTGTGCTAGTTCTGTTTTCAGGGAAAGAACACCGGATGAAGCTGAAATTCTGTTGAATAATATGTTGACAAATGAAAATAATTGGACACCTCCGGAGCCAATTCCTGATCCTATTCCTAAACCAACTCCGAAGAAGAGGGGTATTCTATTTCTCAGTCCTGAAGATATGCAAGAGGCAAAGAAATCTATGAAAGAAAAAGGTATTAAAGCTGAAGATGTTAAGAATTTACCTCCTATTGAAGAAATACATGGTCTTAATTTACCGCCTGTTGAAGAACCATATAATCCAAATCCTTCTTCTATTGAAGAAGCTCATGGTCTTGATAACCCGACACAGGTAGTAAAGGTAAATTCTCTCTATAGATATGATAAAGCTGAAATCCCATTTACTAAATTTGCTAGCCCATGCTTAGATGAGTTTGATAATTTATGGCTAAGCAAGAAGATTTTAATGCTTATTTTGGTAGACAATTGAAATACAATTCAAATATGCTTGAACACTTGGGTGATTATATGGCTAATGTTAAAGGTGAACTTAAACTTATTAGTAAACATGCTTCTATGGTTACCACTCAAGTAGAACAAGTACTTAAAGCTCAAAATGATTTGCTCAGTGAATTGAATAATAAGAATAATGATAATGCTGTTAGAGTGGCTACTAGAACTGGTAGAATGACTTAGGAACCTTTGTATCCTGAAGGCCATCCTAAGAGAATTGAGCAAGATTCTCAGAGAAATAATATAGATGCACCTAGTTCTTCTAAAAAGAAGAAAAAGAAAAATGATAGGACTTTGCATGCTTCTAGTGATCCTATTGTTGAAACACCTGAGAATCCAAATGACATTTCTATTTCTGATGCTGAAACACAATCTGGTAATGAACCTGAAACTAGTGGTAATGTTAATGATAATGTTCATAATGATGCTCAACCTAGTAATGATAATGATATAGAAATTGAACCTGCTGTTGATCTTGATAACCCACAATCAAAGAATCAACGTTATGATAAAAATACTTTGTTGCTAGGAAACATGGTAAAGAAAGAGAGCCTTGGGTTCAGAAACCCATGCCTTTTCCTCCCAAGCCATCCAAGAAAAAGGATGATGAGGATTTTGAGCGCTTTGCTGAAATGATTAGACCTATCTTTTTGCGCATGCGATTAGCTGATATGCTCAAAACCAATCCTTATGCTAAGTACATGAAAGATATCATTACCAATAAAAGAAAGATACCGGAAGCTGAAATTTCCACCATGCTTGCTAATTATACTTTTAAGGGTGGAATACCAAAGAAACTTGGAGATCCCGATGTACCAACTATACCATGCTCCATTAAAAGAAATTATGTTAAAACTGCTTTATGTGATCTTGGAGCCAGTGTTAGTGTTATGCCTCTCTCTTTATATCGTAGACTTGATTTGAATAAGTTGACACCTACTGAAATATCTTTGCAAATGGCTGATAAATCAACTGATATACCTATCGGTATTTGTGAGGACGTGCCTGTTGTAGTTGCAAACATTACTATTTTAACGGACTTTGTTATTCTTGATATTCCCGAGGACGATAGTATGTCTATTATTCTTGGAAGACCCTTTTTGAATACTGCAGGGGCTGTTATTGATTGCACTAAAGGCAATGTCACTTTTCATGTTAATGGTAATGAGCATACGATACACTTTCCGAGGAAACAACCTCAAGTTTATAGTGTCAACTCTATTGGAAAAATTCAATCGATTATATTTGGAGGTTTTGAATTTCCTCTTCCTACTGTCAAGAAGAAATATGATATTTTTATTATTAGGGATGTGCATATCCCCGTTCAGGTAACATAGTGTTATTCGAAATTTCTCCACTTCCATGTTATTCAGAATGAGTTTGTTAAGAAGACTTGATCAACCTTGTTAGTGGATTCCTTTTGATGATCATGAGATGGATGAAACTAGAAGGCACAACCCTCTGTACCCCACTTTTACTTTCTGTTATTTATATTAAATAAAATAAAAATAAATATTTTCCTGTCTGTTATCTCATTATCCATGCAATATAAAAATACCCCAAAAATAAAAGTTCTCCAAATGCTCTGAAATTTAAATATGATTTTTTCCAGAATATTTGAGAATATTAGGCACTAAGAACACAGCAGGGGGGTCAACCACCTGCCCACGAGGGTGGAGGGCGCGCCCTACCCCCTGGGCGCGCCCCTTGCCTCGTGGGCCCAAGGTGGCCCTCCTCCACTTATCCTTTCACCCATACACTTCTTCTTACTCCCACAAACACGAATAACCAGCTCAAACCCGAGTCCAAGCTCATTTTGCTGTCATTTTTGATCCCCTTGCTCAAAGCACCTCTCACAAAACTGCTTGGGGAGATTGTTCCTTGGTATGTGACTCCTCCATTGGTCCAATTAGTTTTTGTTCTAGTGCTTTATTCATTGCAATTTTTTGCTGCTTAGGTGACCCTATTCTTGAGCTTGCATGTCAAATTTATATGGTCAAAAGTAGTTTTGATGCATGATATAGGCCCTAGGCACTTGTAGGAGTAGTTTCTATCAATATTATTGAGTTTGGTTTACTTTTATTTTGAAGTTACTAAAAATTTCAGAATTTTTCAGAAAATGACAAGGAGACTATTGAGGGGCTCATTGAGCCAAAGCTCGAAGGAAAAGGCACCAAAGCCTAAGTATAATTTGCCGCACACCGTGGAGATTCGGGCGTGTGAATGGCCTTCCAATGATTTCTTGAGAGCAGCCGGTATTTATGAAGATTTTCATGAATTGTCTAAGAATGCAGGCCTCACCGCTTTCCTCCATGACCAATGCAATCAGTATCTCTTACTCACAAATACCTTTGTGCAAAACTTTCATTTCCATTCTAGGAACTCGCCACCTACGTTGGAGTTTCATTTATATGATGAGCATAAGGAGATGTCACTTTATGATTTTTGTCGGATTTGTTTAGTCCCTTTTGAGGGCAAGACAGAAGAACCACATCATGATGATGTGGAGGGGTTTATTGATACTATCACTGTAGGGGAAACAAGGAAGGTTTTCGATGCACGCATCACTAGCATACATTTTCCTATTTTATGTTACTTTGCATTATTTGCTAGTCGTTGCTTAATTGGTCGCGGAAACTGTGGAAACCTTAGTATCCCTAATATTATTATTCTGCTCCACGGTTTATACAGTGATAACACTTTTAGTATGGGCGGTATTATTGCCAAACGGTTAAGTCTGTACCGTACGAAGGGCCCCATCTTTGGAGGCATCTATGCTTCACGCCTAGCTGCACATTTTAACATACCTATTAGGCATTTTGAGAAGGAAGAAAAGGTGCTGCCTCGTGTTTATCTAGATTATAAAAGTATGGTAGCACATGATTTTATTGTTAAGAATAGGGAAGGAGAGCTTAAATATCAATTGTTCTTTAATAAACATCATCCTGAGACTATTACCTTGCCTGCTCCTTCTTTGTTTGATTTATCTTCAGGCACGTACCTTGTTTCGTTGAAGGCTATTCACGCCTACCGGAACCCTGCACCAGCCGAGGAGCCAGAGCCGGAACCACAAGTTGATCCTTCACGACAGTCTAATTACCAGTGGGATCCGGAGATGATTGTCAGCCAGTGGCAATCGGAGTCTTCCTCTTCTTCTTCGTAGTATGACCCCATCTACTATTATGGATATCCGCCAGGCCAGCCGTGGCCATAGACCAACTTAGGACAAAAGCCTAAGCTTGGGGGAGTACGTATTTCCCACCAACATTACATTTATGTTCACACACTCATTGCTAGATGTCGGTGCTCATACTTTTTCATTGTATCATCCATGCTAGTTTATTTTCCTTTTATGCTTTCTTCTTGTGTGTTTAATAAACCTAAAGAAAAAATTACTTGTAGCTTTTAGCTAGTTTTAATTTCCATGCTTGTAGTAGTAATTAAAAAGAAAACCCAAAAATATTTCCTGTTCTTCTTTTGCTTGTTGGGAGCTTTCCCGTGTAAATAGTTTTATTTCTTTTCTTTTCTTTAGGGGTCGATAGGAGAAGACCATGATTAAATTGTTGAAGTGGCTCTTATATGCATTATTGTTTATCTGACAAAAGAGCCCATATTGCCTTGTCTTCTCCTGTTTATTGAATGCTTGCAGATTCCAGCTTAGTCCAATGCACGTGCACTATTATTATTATTCACACTATTCGGTCGTGCAAGTGAAAGGCAATTATGATGATATATGATGGACTGGCTGAGATGAGAAAAGCTGGTATGAACTCGACCTCTTTTGTTTTTGTAAATATGATTAGTTCATCGTTCCTGATTCAACCTATTATGAATAAACATGTTTGCAATGACAACTAGAGATCTTAATTTCTTGTGCCATGCTTGATTAGCTATGAGTTATAATGGTTTACCTTGCGTGCCAACATGCTATTGAGATAGTTATGATGTGGTATGATAGGGTGGTATCCTCCTTTGAATGATTTAAGTGACTTGACTTGGCGCATGTAAACGCATGTAGTTTAAACAAAATCAACATAGCCTTCACGATATTTATGTTCATGGTGGATTATATCCTATTCATGCTTGCATTCGGTGTTGATTAATTTTAATGCATGTTAATGACTGTTGTCGCTCTCTAGCTGGTCGCTTCCCAGTATTTTGCTAGCCTTCACTTGTACTAAGCGGGAATACTGCTTGTGCATCCAATCCCTTAAACCCCAAAGCTATTCCACATGAGTCCACTATACCTACCTATATACAGTATCTACCTGCCGTTCCAAGTAAATTTATACGTGCCAAACTCTAAACCTTCAAATAAATATCCTGTTTTGTATGCTCGAATAGCTCATGTATCAACTAGGGCTGTCTGTATCTTCCATGTTAGGCGGGTTATTCTTAAGAGGAGTGGACTCCACTCCTCACTCACGAGATAAATGGTTGGTCACCGGGATGCCCAGTCCCATGCTTTATGCAAACTAAATCAAAATAATTGCAAACAAAACTCCCCCTGGGACTCTTGTTAGTTGGAGGCACTCGTTGTTTCGAGCAAGCCATGGATTGATGCTTGTTGGTGGAAGGGGGAGTATAAACTTTACCATTCTGTTTGGGAACCACCTATAATGTGTGTAGCATGGAAGATATCGCCATCTCTTGGTTGTTATGTTGATAATGAAAGTATACCGCTCAAAATATTATTCACCTCTGTTTCAAAACCGAGCTCTGGCACCTCTACAAATCCCTGCTTCCCTATGCGAAGGGCCTATCTATTTACTTTTATGCTGAGTCATCATCCTCTTATTAAAAAGCACCAATTGGAGAGCACCACTGTCATTTGCATTCCTTACTGTTAGTTTACATTGAGTATGACTTGACTGGATCTCTTTTACCATGAATTACAATGTCTAGTCAGTCCTTGGTCTTTAGAGGTGCTCTGCATTTATGTTTTGCGGTCTCAGAAAGGGCTAGCGAGATACCACCTTGTTATATCATATTATGATCGTTTTGAGAAAGTGTTGTCATCCGAGATTTATTATTATGGATCACTAGTTGATTATGCTATTGATATGAGTAAACTTGAGACCTATGCGTTATTGTGAATGTGGTTAGTTATAATCTTTGCTGAAAACTTGAATGCTGGCTTTACATATTTACAACAACAAGAGAAAACATAGTTTGTAAAAGTTTTTCTTTATCACTTTCAGTTGTCAACTGAATTGCTTGAGGACAAGCAAAGGTTTAAGCTTGGGGGAGTTGATACGTCTCCAACTTATCTACTTTTCCAAACACTTTTGCCCTTGTTTTGGACTCTAACTTGCAATTGAATGGAACTAACCCGGACTGACACTGTTTTCAGCAGAATTACCATGGTGTTATTTATGTGCAGAAACAAACGTTCTCGGAATGACCTGAAACTTCACGGAGCCACTTTTCAGAAAATATGAAAAATACCTGCAGAAGATGAAGGCTAGGGGGCCCACCACCTCTCCACGAGGGTGGGGGGGGGGGGTGGCGCCCCCTTCCTTGTGGGCCCCCTGTTTCCTCTCCGACTCCAATTCCAACTCCATATATTGTGTTTCGGGGAGAAAAAAAATCAGAGAGAAGAAATCATCGCGTTTTACGATACGGAGCCGCCTCCAAGCCCTAAAACCTCTCGGGAGGGCTGATCTGGAGTCCGTTCGGGACTCCGGAGAGGGGAATCCTCGCCATCGTCATCATCAACCATCCTCCATCACCAATTTCATGATGCTCACCGCCGTGCGTGAGTAATTCCATCGTAGGCTTGCTGGACGGTGATGGATTGGATGGGATCTATCATGTAATCGAGTTAGTTTTGTTAGGGTTTGATCCCTAGTGTCCACTATGTTCTGAGATTGATGTTGCTATGACTTAGCTATGCTTAATGCTTGTCACTAGGGCCCGAGTGCCATGATTTCAGATCTGAACCTATTATGTTTTCATCAATATATGAGTGTTCTTGATCCTATCTTGCAAGTCTATAGTCACCTATTATGTGTTATGATCCGTTAACCCCGAAGTGACAATAATCGGGATACTTACCAGTGATGACCGTAGTTTGAGGAGTTCATGTATTCACTATGTGTTAATGCTTTGTTCCGGTTCTCTATTAAAAGGAGGCCTTAATATCCCTTAGTTTCCGTAAGGACCCCGCTGCCACGGGAGGGTAGGACAAAAGATGTCATGCAAGTTCTTTTCCATAAGCACGTATGACTATGTTCGAAATACATGCCTACATTATATCAATGAACTGGAGCTAGTTCTGTGTCACCCTAGGTTATGACTGTTACATGATGAACCGCATCCGGCATAATTCTTCATCACTTATCCGTTGCCTATGAGCTTTCCATATATTGTTCTTCGCTTATTTACTTTCCCGTTGCTATTGCTATCATCACTACAAAAAACCAAAAACATCACTTTTATTACTGTTACCTTTTGCTACCGTTACCACTACTATCATATTACTTTGCTACTAAACACTTTGCTGCAGATATTAAGTTTCCAGGTGTGGTTGAATTGACAACTCAGCTGCTAATACTTGAGAGTATTCTTTGGCTCCCCTTGTGTCGAATCAATAAATTTGGGTTGAATACTTTACCCTCGAAAACTGTTGCGATCCCCTATACTTGCGGGTTATCAGTGCCCTTGGAGGCGGCGACCGGACCTTTACAAACAAGGTTGGGGCTATCTCCACAACTTAATCGGAGGCTCCCAACACCATGCAGCTTCACCACAATGGACCATGGCTCCGTGGTGACCTCAACCGTCTAGGGTGCTCAAACACCCAAGAGTAACAAGATCCGCTAGGGATTGGTGGGGGATTCAAATTTCTCTTCGTGGAAGTGTAGATCGGGGCCTTCTCAACCAATCTCGAGCAAATCAACAAGTTTGATTGGCTAGGGAGAGAGATCGAGCGAAAATGGAGCTTAGAGATGGAAGATGTAGTCAACTAGAGGAAGAAGACACCCCTTATTTAGTAGAAGAACAAATCCAACCGTTATCCACCAACTCAGCCTGCGCAATGCGGTACTACCGTACTAGGAGGCGCGGTACTACCGCAGGGCCCCGCGGTACTACCGCCCATGCATCAGAGACCAGCCCAGCCCAAAATGCACTAAGGCAGAGGGCGGCAGTACTGTTGGCGCGCTACTACCGCGCCAAGGTAGGAACTGTCCAGATATGGGAAGGCACGAATATAATAAATTACATTTGTGGCTACTTCCGCTGAGTTGGAGTCGATGCAAAAACCCGACACAGTAGTACCGTAAGCCAGCAGCGGTACTACCGCGCTAGGCGCGGATGAAAAAAAAATCCATCCGCCCCTTACTGCCGCATACTTGCAGAACTAAGCCAGATACCACGGTACTACCGTGCCCAGTGCGCGGTACTATAGTGATGGGTGTCACCCACTAGGGAGAGGGTGACAAGATCTGGACTATGGCCACAGTACTACCGCTTGCCAGGAAGCGGTACTACCGTGGGCAGTTGTGGTACTACCGCACCGGTGGACGGTACTACCGCAAGGGCCTGCGGTACTACCGCTCTAAGGAGCAGTACTACTGCACGCCCTAGTTTAGCAAGCACGAGCAATATTTGCATAGGCAAGGAAAACATAGGATGCTCCAAAGGCTAGAAGAAAGGGAGGTACAAAGGAAGATGTGTACGTGATGGATCCACCCACCCTTTCCAACGCGGACCCCCTCTTAATAGTACGCCTTCCCTACGACTCAATACCACCGAAAAGAAACGAGGAGAAACGCCGTCTTCCATAGCCTTCGAGGGGAACCAAATCATCTTGTGCCTTAGTCAATATATATCTGAAATATTTGATGCCCATGATTAGTCCGCAAAAGTATTGTCATCAATCACGAAAACCAACTAAGGGATAAAATACCCTTACAATCTCCCCCTTTTTGGTGGACTGATGACAACAGGAGATTTGCAAAAGAGTATAATGCAAAGAGCCAGGGCAAACCCCAAGTCTCTAAAATATAGACGGGCTCCCCCTAGACGTGTGCTATCTTGATGAGTGCTTTGGACTACACGACACACATACTAGGATCAACACTCCCCCTATATTTTATAGACATGGCATATCTTGCAATAGGGCTAAAACTAAGCAAGATAGGAAAGAGCATAATGAAATAAGCACAAGATAGAATAAGCTCACTACGGTACGATAGAGTGCATATGTATTACACCATATGATAGAAGGACTCACAAGCATAAACCAAAGCAAACCAAAGCAAACGACATAAACGAAGTTCAACTGACCCAAACACGACACAACTGACAAATCCTACATTCTCTCCCCCTTTGGCATCGAGACGCCCAAAAGGCAGAGAGGACACCTACAACAGAAGGGGTGGCTCAAGTTGAGTAGTCACTCGCATGCTCCCCGTCAGCTCCCCATCAGACTCGGCAGCTGGGACGGACTCTTCCTCAGACTCTGTCCAGTGATAACCCTGCTTGGTGATCCATTCTGCCTCTGGGGTGACGTCCTCCTCTGACCCGCTAGAGATGTTCTCGTCGAAGGTCCTGAAAATCCGCTTGTCGCGGCGGCGAGTCTCCTTGGAAGCCACATGGGTCTTGTACTGCCCCTTTGCCTGCATACATAACAACATCTTCATCTTGTTCTTCAGTTGCTTAGCCTAAGATGGCTCAGAAGTGGGAGGGGTGTAACCCTCATAGCTGTCCTCGTCTGCTGCCTCCTCCTCATGCTCATCTGCACCCACGTCCATGTTAGCCGCGTCATCAGCACGAGAGGTAGTGTTGGCCCACTGAGTCTTGATACGGAGGTTGATGGGCTCATGCCGGATCCAACTAGGGGCCTCAAAATCATCCTGAGGGTAGAGCTACTCCCAAGTTGCTGAGATCAACTGAAATAGATAAGGTCCATAGATGGGGACCTTGCGGTTGTAGACCACAAACCGAAGCTCATTCCATATGATATGTGAGACATCAAGTGGTAGTGTCTGAGAGTTGCGAGCGTCTGCACACAGGAGCATCATATGCACAAGATAGGCATGCACCTTGTCCTTGTCCCCAATGTGCGGGAAGAGAGTGTTGCGGAAGATCCGGTGCATGATGTCGGGAAAGGAGTTGAGTACCCAGGTTGTCTTGTTATTGGAGAGCTTCTTCTCCACATAGAAGGGCAAAAGCTTGTTCTTGTTTGCGGACTCAGAATTGGCATGAGGGCAAACACCTTGGGGTGTGGCGAGCCCCTCATCCAGAACCCCAAGCAAAGTCATGAATTCCTTCCAAGTAGCAGTCAACTGCCGACCATTGGTCATCCAAGTCATGGTCCTGTCCTCATTGGGATGAAAATGCACTGAGGCAAAGAACCGAGCAATGATCTCAGGATCAAAGTCTTTGTGGAATGAGATGATATGCTCAATGCCAAATTGCTCCACGAGGTCTAAGGCCTCACCAAAGTATTCCCGATGCTTCTCTTGCCTCATGTGATGCATGTTGATCCACTTCACCTCCACATAGGTGTTTTGCTTGGCCTTGATGACATCTAGATAGATGATATTCTGCTGCTTGGTCTAGAATAGCTCATTCCCTAAAAAGTTGGCACGAGGGTTTCCATATGGATTGATCTTCCTCCGAGCGATGAACTCAGCAAGCGGTATCTCATCCATACCCATGGGTGGTTCCTTCTCTTTGGTGGCGGTGGTCTTGGTTCTGCGTTGGGGGGCATTGGAGCCCTCAGCTGCCTCTGAGTTGCGCATACGCTTGGATCCCGTGTTACGGCTTGGATTGGTGCGGCGAGCCGGAGCACCTGAGCCACCACCTAAAACACACACCACAAAACAAACACGCACGAAACGCGAGAAGGATCAATGCAAAGACAAAAGAATGGGTGAAACAAGTAGACATAGTACGTGAGAAGTGCCACAAGAGGGATTTGAGACAACGGTAGTAGCGTGTGTTGCGCCACATCCGGTAGTACCGCTCCGAGGAGTGGTAGTACCGGCGACACAGTAGTACCGCACTAGCAGGGCGGTAGTACCGGACGCACGGTAGTACCGCACCTAAAGAGCGGTAGTACCGCACGGTTGCAGATCCGTAATGGCCATGGAGATCTGAGCACAACCGTGTCAACACACAGTACTACGATCGATCAAATCCATCACGGGACAACTAAAGCAAGTACCATCATGATAACCCACAAGTATAGGGGATCGCAACAGTTTTCGAGGGTAGAGTATTCAACCCAAATTTATTGATTCGACACAAGGGGAGCCAAAGAATATTCTCAAGTATTAGCAGCTGAGTTGTCAATTCAACCACACCTGGAAACTTAATATCTGTAGAAAAGTGTTTGGTAGCAAAGTAATATGATAGTAGTGGTAACGGTAGCAAAAGGTAACGGTAGCAAAAGTAATGTTTTTGGTATTTTGTAGTGATGATAGCAATAGCAACGGAAAAGTAAATAAGCGAAGAACAATATGTGGAAAGCTCGTAGGCAATGGATCAATGATGGAGAATTATGCCGGATGCGGTTCATCATGTAATAGTCATAACCTAGGGTGACACAGAACTAGCTCCAGTTCATCAATGTAATGTAGGCATGTATTCTGAATATAGTCATACGTGCTTATGGAAAAGAACTTGCATGACATCTTTTGTCCTACCCCCCCCC
>NC_041382.1:417655357-417662125 GCF_002162155.2 Triticum dicoccoides
CAAAGCATTAACACATAGTGAATACATGAACTCCTCAAACTACGGTCATCACCGGTAAGTATCCCGATTATTGTCACTTCGGGGTTAACGGATCATAACACATAATAGGTGACTATAGACTTGCAAGATAGGATCAAGAACTCTCATATATTGATGAAAACATAATAGGTTCAGATCTGAAATCATGGCACTCGGGCCCTAGTGACAGGCATTAAGCATAGCAAAGTCATAGCAGCAACAATCTCAGAACATAGTGGATACTAGGGATCAAACCCTAACAAAACTAACTCGATTACATGATAGATCCCATCCAACCCATCACAGTCCAGCAAGCCTAAGATGGAATTACTCACGCACGGCGGTGAGCATCATGAAATTGATGATGGAGGATGGTTGATGATGACGATGGCGACGGATTCCCCTCTCCGGAGCCCCGAACAGACTCCAGATCAGCCCTCCCGAGAGGTTTTAGGGCTTGGCGGCGGCTCCGTATCGTAAAACGTGATGATTTCTTCTCTCTGGTTTTTTCTCCCCGAAAGCAAATATATAGAGTTGGTCTTGAGGTCGGAGGAGCTCCAGGGGCCTACGAGGTAGGGGGCGCACCCTAGGGGGGCAGGCGCGCCCCCACCCTCGTGGACAGGTGGTGGGCTCCCTGGCCTTCATCTTTTGCAAGGATTTTTATTATTTCCGAAAAGGTGTTCTGTGAAGTTTCAGGTCATTCCGAGAACTTTTGTTTCTGCACATAAATAACACCATGGTAATTGAAAGTGCGTTATATCGACTAGAGGGGGGGGGGTGAATAGGCGATTTTTATGAATTCTTCACTAAGGAATTTGCAGGTGAGGAAATTCCTTAGCGAAGAACTACTAGCAGCGGAATAAGTACTCAAAAGTAAACATAACAGAACACACGCATAGTCATCATGATGAAATGAAGACAAGCACAGAGTACAGAAAGCGTAAACACAGGATAACACAGGATGAAGACAAACAGACTGAAGAAATTGAATTGAGGAAATTGAGAAAGTCTTCAGTCAAAGTCTTCAAACACAGATATGAACAAGCACTCAACACAGTTATGAGGAAATGAAAGAGTTGAGGAAATAGAACCAGTGAGCTTGGTGAAGACAATGATTTGGTAGACCAGTTCCAACTGCTGTCTCAGTTGTACATCTGGTTGGAGCGGCTAGGTATTTAAACGTGAGGACACACAGTCCCGGACACATAGTCCTCACCGTATTCTCCTTGAGCTAAGGTCACACAGACCTCGCCCAATCACTCGTGGTAAGTCTTCAGGTGACTTCTGAACCTTCACAAACTTGGTCACTCGGCGATCCACAATTCCTCTTGGATGCTCTAGACCTTGACGCCTAACCGTCTGGAAGAAGCACAGTCTTCAAAGGTAACAAGTGTTGGATCCACGCAGGATCAATCTCTTCAGTGATGCTCAATCACTTGGGGTTTGTAGGTGTTTGGGTTTGGGTTTTCCTCACTTGATGATTTTCACTCAAAGTCCTCAGAGGATGGGATGCTCTCAAATGACAAGTGTCAGTTTCTCTCGGAGCAGCCAACCAGCTAGTGGTTGTAGGGGCGGTTATTTATAGCCTAGGGAGCAGCCCGACATGATAAGACATAAATGCCCTTCAATGATATGACCGTTAGGTGGGTAGATATTTTGGGACAGCTGGCGCATAGCACAGCAACAGTCAGAAATTTGAGTATCAAATTCCTCAGGGCTATCATGTTCCTCACTATGTAGGTAATCCGCACTGGCGAATTCCTAACTCCGTAGTCAGAACAAATTCCTCAGAGACCAGAAGAACTTCGTCTCTGTCACTGAAGAATATGATTGAACTGTATGAGATTTCCAATGGCTTTGCTCGAAGAGATTGGTAGGTGTAGGATTTTGAGTTGAGCATCACATGGAAATTTTTCCTTAGTATTTCCTCGACCCCCTTTAACAGTACGGTGTTTCCTATGACTCAAGAAAGAGAAAATGAAACTACAAAAACAAAAGTCTTCACGCTTTATGTTCCTCGAATGAATACCAAGTCTTCAGGATTGCACCAATTTCTTCACTTTCAAAGTCTTCAGAAAGTCTTCAGAAATCCGAAGTCTTTAGTCGAAGAACTTCATTTTTAGGGGTCGACTTTCTCTATAAATATCAAACTCCTCATAGTCTTATAGACCTATGTACACTCATAAACACATTAGTCCCTTAACCTATAAGTCTTCAATACACCAAAATCACTAAGGGGCACTAGATGCACTTACAATCTCCCCCTTTTTGGTGATTGATGACAATATAGGTTAAGTTTTCAACGGGGATAAACATATGAAGTGTAAATACTGATATTGAGGAATTTGATTGCAAGATATAGAAGAACCCCCCTGAAGATGTGCATGATGAGGAATTTGCTTTTGAAGCATTGCACACTTGAAGAGTAGAATCATGGAGATCTCCCTATATATCTTGTAATTCATACACGCATTTGACATATCATAATGAAGAATTTGGAATGCATGATGAAATATGGTGACTGATGTAATTCAACATGCGTGCATTAACATATATGAGAAATAAGCATGCAGAAAAACACATCAAAAGTATCAGAGCACCATCGAGTTTAAGTTTACAACTCGATCCAATAAAGTTTTAGAAGAACGAGAGTTGTAACTTAGCAAAAAAACGCCCATATAGACATACCCGCTTGAAGACTAACTCAAAATTCCCCCCCTTTGTCATCAATGACCAAAAGGATCGAAAATGAGGACTAACGCCCCTGAAGAATATCAAGTTGATGAAGGAGCGCCAGCGTTGTTGGGGCCGTTTGTCGTGGAAGGGCCTACTGCAGTGTCGTCCAAGTCTTCATGCTCGTTGGTGTCGCGCGATGAAGAATAGGAGCTGGAAACCAAAGGAGGAACCTTGACCTTCTTGTATTTCTTCGGTGGAGGTGCAGACCAGTCAAAATCTTCCTTGAGACCCATTTTCTTGAGTTCTTCTTCACCATACAGATGTGATAGAATGGCCCAGGTGCGACCGAAGAATTCATGGAGGTAGTAATGGTTTTTCTTCACTGCATTGTGTGTAGCAGTCATGTTGTGAAGAAATGAACCAAACTGACGCTTAACCCATTTATGGTTTCGATCCACCTTCTGGTGAAGACTAAGCAGCAGCTCACGGTTAGTCATCACACGAGGAGCAGTGGCTTGAGGAGTAGACTTGGGTGCATTGGCAACAGAGTCATGTGTGACAGAGTCATCATTGGAGGAATAAGATGCAGCTTTGCGAAACTGACCATCCAATGGATGAATGCCTTCATCAATGACTGCAGGGGCCTTGCCTTTTTCATCAGTTGAAGTAAAAGCCTGCTTGAGGACTTCAATCGGGGGCAGATAGCTAAGGTGATTCTGAAAATCAGCCTTGTAGTTGAGTGAAGACCTTGTCCCAAGGAATCTCATAATCCAAGGTGCATAAGGTTTCAGCTCAAATGGAAAAAGTGCAACATTTGCCAGAGTCCTCATGAAGAAATCGTGATAGTTGATAGGAATGCTATGTATGATGTTGAATAGCAGATTCTTCATGATGCCAACTATTTCCTCATCAGATGAGTCGTGGCCTTTGATGGGACTCATTGTCCTCGTCAGAATGCGATAGACAGTCCGAGGCACATATAGTAATTCCTTCACGAGGAATTTGGTTCGTGGGGCCTGACCTGGCTTCAAAGGCTTCATCAGAACTTGCATGTAGTGATTTGTAAGCTCAGGTTCACTGTAGATGCAACGAGCAGCTTGAAGGGGAGGACTAAGTGGTAAAACACGAAGCGTGCAACGAGCAGCTTGAAGGGGAGGACTGAGTGGTAAAACACGAAGCAATTCAGTAGCTGGTGCCGTGTAGTGAGTGTTTTTAGACATCCAGTCCAGCACCCATGAATTCACATCTTCAGAATCTCCTGTTATGTGCAGCGTCGCATAAAATTGAAGAATGAGTTCTTCATTCCAATCACAGATATCAGTGCAGAAATTTAACAGTCCAGCGTCGTGAAGAACACTAAGGACTGGCACGAAGCACGGCAGAGATTCCATATGCACGTGAGGAATGTGCTCATGGTAGAAGATTTTGTCTTTGTTGAACATCACTGAGGAATAGAAATTAGCCTGGCTGGAAGTCCAGAAACGCCTTTTCCTAATGCGAGCAGAGTCATAGGGGTTGTAGTCTCTGAAGAATACGTGCTCGCCGAAGAAATCATCAGCCTTGAATTTTTGCTTCCTGGAGAATGGATCCTTTGGCTTGGGTAGAGGAGTGTTAGTGAGTTGCATCATAACCTCAGGAATCGCAATATCAGGTTCTTCAGGCTGAGGAATTTCTGGTTTCTCTTTAGTGGCAGTATGCGTCTTCAGATGTTCAGCAGCAGCAGTTTCTTCAGCACTAGTGTCTGGAATTTCTTCACGTACAGACGAAGTGGGGTGGGTTTCTTCAGAGCCCATTTTTTGAACAGTTGGTGCAGGGGACTGAGGTATTTGCTGTAAAGGTGTGAACAATGGAGAGTTCGGATGCTGACTTTCCCAAAAGTCATCTTCATCTTCCATTTCTTCAACGCTGGCCTCTTCAGCAGTAAACTGAGGCATAGGCGAGGAGATAACTGGTGTTGAAGGGATTGTATCCACTTCAATTTCTTCATCCATCTGCTCCGACGAAGCAGCAGAGAGATTCTCTTCATCGGATTCACTTGGAATCACATATTCTTCATCAAAAGGAACAAGGTCCTTTGATGGCATGGTTGAGATAGGAACAACATCAATGGGGTTTGCAAATGAGCTAGTTAATGGTTTCATCTTCTTTTGAGCTGAAGAATCTGATGCAGTTGATGCCTTCCTTTTCTTCACAGCTGCACGCTCTGCAGCCTTGGTCTTCTTCACATCTGATGCAGATGGAAGGATCGGAGTTGGTGTAGGCACAGGAGGAGCAGAGGAATCTGGTTGATTTTCTTCAGGCACAACTGATGCAGTTGCCCTGACTTCTTCATTTTCTTCAGGCGCACCACTAGTGGATGCCCTGGCAATTTCTTCAGTGGCTGGAATGCAGTCATTAGCCCTGGAACTCACATTTTCTTCAACAGCCTTAAATTCATCAGCGGTGCTAGCATGTTCTTCAGTTGGCTGAGCAGATGCTTCAGCCTGAGGAATTTCCTATTGGGATGGAGCTGCAACATTTGAGGTGAACTTCTCAGTCAGTTTAACAAACCTGACCTTGGCTCCTTGCCAATCAGCATAGTAGGCTTTGAAGTCATCACTGAGGGTTTTGATTTCAGACTGGATTTTTACAAGTTCATCAGTTGTCATAGTGACAACGTTGTTCTTCAAAAATTTCTCCTTCTTATATTGCGCTTTCTTGATCTACCTGGCCTTCTCATATTTCCATTTTTCTTCTTGGATGAAATGGGTCAGCATGTGACTTTGGCCAGGAGTCAATTTGAAATCAGGCATAGGAGTGTTTGGGTCCTTGTGCGAGAGATCAATATAGTCGAGGATCAACCTTGGATCCAAAAGCAGTGGCACATTTGTGCCTTTGGCTCTAGCGGCCCTGACTTGCCTATCTCTGATGATCTCAGCAAGTTCTTCATCATCAGCTTCGTCTTCTTCAGACGACACTTGGAAGGCGACCTGCTTCTTCTAAGGACTAGGGCGAGGACCTCGTCCAGCAGTGGCCTTTGTCTTCAGTAGAGAGGGTCCCGTTGAAGAATTGGGTGCAGCTGAGGAACTAGCTGAAGCTCCTGAGGCAATAGAGATGCCTGTAGTCCTTTGGCACGTGGCAAGATGCACAAGTGCAGAGGACTTTGTCGGAGAAGCTGAGGACTTTGGAGGAGCTGAGGATTTTTGAGGAGCAGGAGCCGCATGAGGAATTGGCCTTGAGGGCTTTGAAGATTTTGGCCGTGAGGGCATTGTCGAGGAACTTGGCCTTGAGGGCACCGAAGGTGAAGCACTTGGCTTACATGCAGGATTCTTTGCCATAGATTTCTTCGGCTTGACAGAGGCCTCAGTGGCAGCAGCAGCAGTAGAGTCTTCATTGAATTTCCTCACTGCTTCTTTTGCTTGTTTGGCCAACTTGGCCTGGCGCTTGGCCCATTCTCCAGGAAAGTCCTCACTGCGCTTGACGCTGGTGGGATCCGCTTCTTGGCTAGGTGCCAATGGAGGTCTTGAGCATGGAGGGGTAACAACGAATTTCTTCATGTATTTGGGAGTAACATACCTGTACTCCCTCCCGCTACAAAAAAAGACACATCCGTGACATTTTGGGCCGAACGAAATTTTTTCTGTCATATATATGACACTTCTATGACGATAATTGTGACAAAACCCGGTATCATGATAGATGTGGTGGGCTCCTACTTCTATGACAAAAAATCATGACAGAAAATGGGCTTTTCGTCCTGGGCGGGCCGGAGACGCAGCTGCATGACATTCTTTGGGCCGTCCATGACGGAAAAAACCGTGGTAGAAGCGAGGGGGAGGAAAATTTCGGGAGTTCCCGGTTACGGTGGGAGGTTGGGGGCCGAGCGATGCGCGTTTCTCTCGTACACATATGCGCGTGCGTGCGAAGCGTTGGCTCTAACTGAACCCGAGCGAGGCGTTGGGCTCTAACTGAACCCGAGCAATTGCACTGCAGGCTACGCGTTACTGAACCCGATCGATCGATCGATGGCTGTTAACTGAACCCGATCGAACGATTCCTTGGCTACTGCTGCTAACTGAAGCCGATCGATGGGAT
>NC_041382.1:417662379-417680988 GCF_002162155.2 Triticum dicoccoides
ACAGGACCCTGTGGTGTGGTGGAGGGCTGGATGAACAGTAGATGGTGGAGGGGTGCCCGTGGAGGGGTGGATGAACAGGACCCAGTGGTGTGGAGGGCAGGATGAATAGTAGACGATGGAGGGGTGCCCATGGAGGGGTGGTTGAACAGGACCCCGTGGTGTGGAGGGCTGGATGAACAGTAGATGGTGGAGGGGTGGTTGAACAGTAGCCGCTGGAGTAGCGTGCGGTGGAGGCTGGATGAACAGGAGCCCGTGGAGGCTGGAGGAGGTCGACGGTGGATGAACAGTAGCTCCTGGAGGCTGGAGGGGGTCGACGGTGGAGATGAACAGTATCTCGTGGAGTCCCGTTTTGCGGTACGCCACACCCCTCCCGATGAACAGGACCCCCGTTTCGACTGTAGCGCTCCAACACAAGTTCGTTTCCTCCGTTTTGCGGTACACCACACCCCTCCCGATCAACAGGACCCCCATTTCGACCGTAGGAGGTCCGTTTCCTCCGTTTTGCGGTACACCACACCCCTCCCGATCAATAGGACCCCCGTTTCGACCGTAGGAGGTCTGTTTCCTCCGTTTTGCGGTATGCCACACCCCTCCCGATCAATGGGACCCCCGTTTCGACCGTAGGAGGTCCGTTTCCTTCGTTGTGCGGTACGCCAGGCCTCGTTTCCATTGCCTCTTCCGTCCAAGCCCTCCCGATGAACACGACCACGCATTCCGTTCCGACCCATGAACACGACGACGACGCTGTTTCTCCATTCCGACCCAGTCATGTACACGAGCCCTCGCCGTACGTATGCGCGAGTAGGCGTTCGAGACCCCGCCCGTATGTACACATACATGGCCGTATTTTCTTTCTTGCACCCTGGCCGCCTCTACTACGACACGTGCGTGCCTCTACATCCACCAGTATATATGTACGTACACGTTCGCGACCAGAATGACAACGCTACGTACGCTTCGACCAGGTGGGTCCCGACTGTCAGGCACTTCCTTGCATGCGAAGGTGTAGCTGGTGGGTCCCAACAGTCAGGGGGGAAATGTTTTTTCGCGAAATACGGTGGCCCGTCTGGTGGGTCCCTGCTGTCTGGTGGAGGAATCATTATTTTCCGCGTAATAAGGAGGCACTTCCTTGCTGCCGCCGTGGACCCAGCTGTCAGCCTCTCCACATAGTCCACGTCCCATGGAAGTCGTTCCTTGACCACGTTGACCACACCGCACCGAGAGCACCAGGGCGATGGACGACGGCGAGGCCTAGGAAGGGGACGACGGGGAGCCGGGGAAGACGCGACAGTGGAAGCCCCCGCGCACACGGAGAGGAGTACAAGGGTTCACTGGTTCGGCTGTGGTGTGAGGCTGCTGTCGCTGCAGGGCCTGGCCAGCGGTGGTAATAGTAGGGGGTGGTGAGGCCGCCGCGGAAGCACAACCGGCCACAGGAGGCAGGAGCATGCGACACGACCGGCGCTGCTTTGGGCGGCTGGAGCAAGAAGACTAGAGGTTGAAGAAGCACTACGGCCGTTGGATGGACATCGTATGGTTAATGGAGCTAGAATCGTTCATATTGACTAAGTTGACAAAGCCCTTCGTCCCCGTCAACTTAGTAGGCCCACAAGTCAGCCTCCCACCAAGGTGGGTCCCAGCTAGCCGGGGGAGTATTCATTTTTTGTGCATAATAAGGAGGCACTTCTGGTGGGTCCGAGCTGACAGTGGGGGGAACGTTTTTTTCGCGAAATACGGGGGCCCGTCCGGTGGGTCCCAGCAGTCAGGGGGAAATGATTTTTTTCGCAAAATACTGGTGGCCCGTCCGGTGGGTCCCTGCTGTCAGGTGGAGGAATAATTATTTTGCACGTAATAAGGAGGCACTTCCTTGCTGCGGCCGTGGACCCAGCTTTCAGCCTCTCCACGTACAGTCCACGTCCGATGGAAGCCGTTCCTTGACCACGTTGACCATGCCGCGCCAAGCGCACCAGGGCGGTGGACGACGGCAAGGCCTAGGAAGGGGACGAATCGGAGCCGGGGAAGACGCGGCAGTGGATGCCCACGCGTAGAGGAGTACGAGGGCACTGGTTCGCTGCGGTGTGAGGCTGCCGTCGCCGCAGAGTAACAGGGGGTGTGGGTGAGTAGAGGGATGGCCTGGCCAGCGGTCGGAGTAGTAGGGGGCGGTGAGCCCTCCGCCGCATCGCAGCCGGCCACGGGAAGCAGGAGCACGAGGCACGACCGGCCCTGGTTTGGGCGGCTGGAGCAAGAAGACCAGAGGTTGAAGAAGCACTACGGCCGTTGGATGGACATCGTACGGTCACTGGAGCTAGAATCATGCATTATCGACTAAGTTGACAAAGCCCTCCGTCCCCGTCAACTTAGTAGGCCCACAAGTCAGCCTGCCACTATACTGGGTCCCAGCTAACAGGGGGAGTATTCATTTTTTTTGTGTGTAATAAGGAGGCACTTCCTTGCGTGCGAAGATATAGCTGGTGGGTCCGAGCTGTCAGCGGCGGTAACGTTTTTTTCACGAAATATAGAGGCCCTTTCGGTGGGTCCCTGATGTCAGGTGGAGGAATCATTATTTTGCGCGTAATAAGGAGGAATTTCCTTGCGTGCGGCCGTGGACCCAGCTGTCGGCCTCTCCACGTACATTCCACTTCAGATGCATGTCGGTCGTTGACCACGTTGACCAGGCCGCGCCGAGAGCACCAGGGCGGTGGACGACGACGAGGCCTAGGAAGGGAACGACACGGAGGCAGGGAAGACTCGACAGTTGTTTCCCACGCGGAGGGGAGTACGACTGTACGAGGGTTTACTGGTTCATCTGCCATCGCCAGAGAATAACAGCAAGTGTGGGTGAGTAGAGGGATGGCTAGGATAGTGATGGGAGTACGGTGGGGCGGTGAGGCCTGCGCGGCAGCAGAGCCGGCCGCGGGGAGGAGGGAGCAGGCAGTCCTGCCGGTGCCTGTTTGAGCGGCTAGAGCAGGAAGATCAGAGATTGAAGAAGCACGACGGCCGTTGGATGGAAATCCAACAGTCACTGCTTGTGCGTCAACCTTTTTTTAGGAAAGCCTCAAATCTGTGGAAAGCAACATACAGGCCATCTGCCATTATTTCTAATAATTTTCAGCCCATTTTCTAATTCTTAAGGTTTGTTTGGAGCCCATATTCTTTTTGTTAGCATTACAGCCCAAATTGTGGCCACAGTTAAAAAATTATACGAAATTTTGCATATTTCGGTGCGGTCCGAACTGTTTTTAATCCGAAATTTCGACTCACATTCAAACTGAATTTAAAAATAAATGTATATCAATATAAAATCCAACAAATTCGCCATGCATAAAAATTAATGTAATTTAAAATCTTGAAATGAAAAAAAGATATTTGAAACTAATTGCCGGTTTGATGTGTTTTAAAAATGTACAGTCCGTTTCTCATTACTGATGGGCCATTTTCTCGGCTAGCCGAATGAAAGCTCTCCTCGACTTGAAAGATTTGCAGCCCAACAGGCCTGACAAAGCGACTTACTTGGCAAATCACAAAAAAACTGGGCTGTGACCGTGGACCTAGCTGTCAGCCTCTCCACGTACAGTACTCTTCCAATGGAAGTTGTTCCTTGACCACGTTGACCACGCCGCGCGGAGAGCACCACGGCGGTGGACGACGGCGAGGCCTAGGAAGGGGACGACGCGGAGCCGGGGAAGACGCGATAGTGGAAGCCCGCGCGGAGAGGAGTACGAGGGTTCACTGGTTCGGCTACGGTGTGAGGCTGCCGTCGCCGCAGGGCCTGGCCATCGGTGGGAATAGTAGGGGGCGGTGAGGCCTCCGCGGCAGCACAGCCGACCACAGGAGGCAGGAGCATGCGGCACGACCGGCGGTGCTTTGGGCGGCTGGAGCAAGAAGACCAGAGGTTGAAGAAGCACTACACCCGTTGGATGGACATCGTACGGTCACTGGAGCTAGAATCGTTCATATTGACTAAGTTGACAAAGCCCTCCGTCCCTGTCAACTTTGTTGGCCTACAAGTCATCCTCCCACTATGGTGGGTCCCAGCTAGTAGGGGGTATTCATTTTTGTGTGTGTAATAAGGAGGCACTTCCTTGCGTGCGAAGATATAGCTGGTGGGTCCGACATGTCAGCGGGGGGAACGTTTTTTTCACAGAATACAGAGGCCCTTCCGATGGGTCCCAGCTGTCAGGTCCTCGCAAAAAAGGGAAAGAAAATCAAAGACTTGGGAAGGCGTACAGAACAAGCTAGTGTACCAGTAAAGAGACGTTGCCGAGTTTTAGAAAAAAGAAAGACGTGCTCCTGTAGCTGGTTCGAATCAAAACCTAGACTATGACTATATATGGTGCTATGCTACTCTGTAAGTAGTGAAACTGACATATCCAACGTTCGCTTCTCCTCTTCTCTACTTACTCTGCCTAGCATTAGAAGCTCTGGCCGCAACAACCATGTCCGCTGGCTGCTCGTCCACCTGCTCTTCAGCAGGCAACAACCAGATATGCGCCAAGTCGCAACCCGTACCATCGCCTGTGGGTCCCATCACACACTCGCCGGCACGCGCACCGCAGCCGATTACTCATCGCAACCCGCTGCCGTTGGTGTGGTGCCACTACTGCAAATCACGCAGAGTCATCCGTCACGTCTCAACCACAATCCGCAACCCTGGCCGAGTCTTCTACAAATGCCCGAATCATGGGGTAATAATATGTTTAAGTGTTGTTCTGCTGCTTTCAGTTGCTGACTTTTTTTAATAGTTTGGTTGATGATCTACCAATTTGATTCGTGCAGAAAAGGGAAGATTCGTGTGATTTGTATTTCTGGGAAGTTGCTGATGTGGGGGAATGCAACTACGCTGATTATTTGGTTAGCCGAGGAATCCCAATACCAGCAGGTTGGGGTGTTGGACAAGTAACTGAAGGAACGGCAGAAGAGAAAGATGCAGAGCAGAAGGTTAAAGATGCAGTTCCTCTGGTCATGGCCAAGCAACAGCTGCTGAACGGCCTTGACAGCAATGAGGAGATGAAAGAGCTTGTGAAGATAATGGGCAAAATCGATGTGGTCTGTAGGATGATTGTCTCTTTATTTGCAGTGTATGTAGCACTCGTGATGTATTCAGTGGCTACGACATGAGCACTTTGCTGAAACTAGTAATGAATGAAACCTGTGTAGCAGGCTGGGCGTAGTGTTTTGAACATCTAATGATTTCTATTAAAGGAAATCAGGGGGTATCCCCTTTTGCTAATATAAATAAATAAATAGCAGAGGCCCTGTCGGGTCAGCTTTGTTGTCATTCGAAGACGTCGAGCAAATTGCAGTCCAACAACAAACTATGTCATCAAATTCAAGTTTCACAGCCAAATATGAGTACAACTAAACAACAATGTCATCATGTTTTAGTTGTCATACAATCACCAAACACAAATCAGCATACATAACAAGTGATGTTCTCATAGCAAAATACTAAACAACATGTTCATCAGGTTTCAGTTGTCATAGCAAACACAATTTCACATAGTAGATAAAAAACGTCTTCTGACAGGCAAATACGACAAAAGCAATGTAATCATCATCCGCAACAGCAGCGTCAACATCTTCGCCATGTGTATCAGTCTGAATCGTAATTCCCCACGGTGTCATCTTCTTCTTCGTCCTCAACGTCCTCGAATGTTGGCTTCTTCTTGATCAACTCTTGTATGTCCACAACACGATAGGCAATCTTTTCGCCGGCGTCATTGACGTGATGGTTCTCAAAGATATTAGGAACATCTGTGTTTTCTTGTACATCAGGAGCAGTGTAAGCATCATCTTGTTATGCAACTTCATTAAACAAATTTCTCTGCTCAAGCCTTTGCAATACTCTCCAGTCATCGCTACGTGCAAATGTGTCTTCCAAGAAAAATATCTGTGTTGCTTGATTTTCCAAAATAAAAGGCTCGTTGGTCTGGTACGCCGCCTTGACATTGATGGATTTGAAATAATCATCAGCTTTGGGTTTTGCGATCCTGGAAAACAGGTTATACCAATGACAGCACAACAGAACCACACACCGATGATCCTCGAAACTGGAGATATACTACAACTGAACAATGTCTGTTATGTTAGCATACATTTTAGTTGTCTCTTTGTCATACGTATCCGTGCTCATGATGGCACTTTTTTGTGTCTTCCTGCCTTCGTCTCATGCAAGGGTGTTGTAGCGCACATCTCCAACAACGCAAGATTCATAATGTCTTACCCGAGTATCAGGACCCATTGCTAGTGAGTAAAGGGCATCATCAACTGCCTGCCCATCCTCCCGCATCTTCTTAACCTATGGTTAGAAAATAGACAAACTGATCATCTTATGTACTCAATATATTAAAAAAACTAACAGTGCACTTCAAAAGCTTACATGGTTCTTGAACCATTTCGCAAATCCTGCCATAACCAGTTTGTCAATGTTTCTTGGATTTTGCGGCAGTAACTCCTCTTTGTAGATGCTGCACAACATAGTGATCGCGTCAAACATCTAAATATATAGGAATGTGCTGCAAGTTTGGTAGATTACGATGTATAAGCTGCAGTACTGCACTTACTTGATATAAGGTAGTATCTCAGGACAATTATTCAACACATACCAAACCATTTTGTCCAAATCTTTAGGTTTGTCCTCTTGTCGACTCTTCCCTGTAACTCGAACAGAATAATCGAAAACATTGAGCTCGGGATTGTCTTCACCCACCTCTTTGCTAAGCTGATCAGCTGTTTCAATGTATTTTGAGCAGAATGACAACGCTTCTGTAGCAATGTAGGCCTCTGCAATGCAACCCTCGGGTCTAGCTCTGTTCCTAACATAGTCCTTGAAAGTGCCTAGCCGCCTTTCAGTAGGGTACATCCAGCCATACTGTACTGGACCTCTAAGTAGTGCCTCATCAGGTAGATGAACAGCCAAATGCACCATCACATCAAAGAAGGCCGGAGGATATATCTTCTCAAGGTCGCATAGGATAGTTGGTATCTTGTCTCTAAGACGCTCCAAAGCATCTATCCTGATATTCCTACTGCAGAGTTCCCTGAAGAATTGTCCGAACTCTGCAACTGCTCTGTATAAGTCAGGGCGGCCCAATCCTCTAAGGATAACAGGTAAAACCCTTTGAAGTAGGACGTGCCAGTCATGAGTTTTCAACCCTTGTACCTTGTTTCCATCTGCACTAACTCTCCTTTCAGGGTTGGAAGCAAATCCATGTGGGAATCTCACACGTGACAGGACCTCGCAGAATTCTTTTCTTTTTACCTTGTCCAAGACGTACACAACTGGTGCCATATCCCGTGGTTTACCTTCATCTTGCACCCGCAAATCCTGTTTGATACCCAGGTGTGTCAAATCAATCCTAGATTTTAAGGTATCTTTCGTCTTGCCTTCAATATTAAGAAGTGTGCCAATAATGCTGTCACATATATTTTTCTCGATGTGCATCACATCAAGATTATGCCGCAGATCCAAATCTTTCCAATACTCCAAGTCCCACAAAGTGGACCTGCGGGTAAACAATAATATCTCTTCTGCCCTGCCACGCTTCCTTTTCCCGCTACCATTATCAGGATGGTTTCCTGGTGTAATATGCCTGACCTTCTCTAATTCCACTTGCAACTCATCGGCGGTGAGCCTCTTTGGCGCATCACGGTTTTCATGCTTTGCATTGAACACATGTCTTCGGTATTTTCTAGGAAGCGGCTTGTCCTTGGCAAGGAAACGACGGTGTCCAATGTAACAGATCTTGCTAAGTATTGCGTATGATAGCGGATTCCTGTCACAGCGAACACATGCATTGTAACCATGTGTCGTTCACCCTGACATAGTGCCCAAAGCCGGATAATCATGGATGCACCAAATTATAACAGCACATAGAAAGAAATCAGCTGGTGGGCTGCTATATAGGTCTCGAGTGAGAACACACTTCCATAGCTGTTGAAGTTCCTCCACAAGAGGCTCCATGAACAAATTAAAATCCTTTCCAGGACTTTTTGGACCTGGGATGAGCAAGGTCATCATGTATTTTGATTCTTTGGTGCAGACATTTGGAGGCATCTTGTAAGGGATAACAAGCACTGGCCACATGCTATATGTGGCGCTCTGGTGGCCAAATGGGTTAAATCCATTTGAAGCTAAGCCAAGTCTAATGTTTCTCGAGTCAGCAGCAAACTCTTTGTGTTTATCATTGAAGCTTTTCCACTCACTACCATGAGATGGATGGCTCATTACATTCTGATCTCTATACTCCTGGTTCCTAGAATGCCACAATACATCCTCTCTTGTTTCAGCATCATGAAACAACCTCTGCAATCTTGGTGTAATTGGAAAATGTCTCAGAACATTATGAGGAATCCTCTTCACAGCATCACCATCTTTCCATCTTGATGATTTGCATTTCGGGCATTCACTTAAGTTGGCATAATCCTTCCGGAACAGAACACAATTATTCTTACAAATATGGATCATATCATATCCAATTCCAACTGCACGAAGGAAATTCTTCATTTTACTGTAGGTGTGTGGCAGCTCAGACACATCTGGGAAAGATTCGCGGAAAGCAGCCAACATCGCATTGAATGATTTGTTGGTCATCCGCTCAAATGTCTTCACTTGAAGAAAGGTGACCATAGCTGAGAATATTGACAACTTATTTCCTGGGGTGACAGCAACGTTGCATTGTTCCAACATGCGGGCCCACCATTTTTCTTCTACAGGTGAAAGTTCACGGAATGCACGAGCATTTCGTAGCATTGTTTCAATGTTGGTCAAACTCACTGGCTCCGCCACCACCACCACCTCCTCCTCTTCCAGCTGAGCATCAGGCAGATCAAGATGGTGATCTGCTGCTTCCACGTAGTCAATAACATTGACGTTCACAGCTTCACCATGATGAACCCACCTAGTATATGTGACCGACATCCCATACAAGTGTAGATGATTTTGCATAGTTGACTGGGGTCTTGTAAGTGAATTCATACAACTGCTACACGGGCAGAGCACATCTGATTTCGGACCACCGTACTCAGCTCTGATAAAGTTCATGAAGTTTTCAACCCCCTCGACATATGCAGCGGAGAATCTTCGAGCAGAAGTTATCCAATTCCTGTCCATCTGTTAGACATACAAATTAGTTCTTCTACTAGATATTACAGGAAAAACATATATGCTTTTTTATGAAGTCCAGGAAAAAAATACCTAGGTCAATGTCTAAAGCTATGGCAAGATATTTGGACGAGCAGATCTAAGTAACGAAATATATGTAAAGCTAATTTAGCAAACAGATTTGAGTGCCAAATTATGGCAGGCTGTTTCAGCAGTCAATGAGGTCGAGCACACAGCCATCGAACTATCGAAGGCCATCGCAACAACAAAGATCGAGTCTAAAATGGTGTAGAGCTATTTCACCTAACAGATTAGCTACTAGACCATGGCAATCTACGTCACAATAAATATATGGCAGGATATTTTAGCAACTAATCGGCCTTGGCATGCCATCTCAGCTAAGAAGATTGAGTGCAGAACAGGGCAAGGAAGCTTCTTAAGCAGAGCATATTGACAGTAAACTACTTCGACAAACAGTGAGATTAACAGCGTCTATCAGCTAACATTCAGCGCTACACCGACATGAACGGGGCCTCAGTCTAGAATGCGCGTACCGTGGGAGAATCTGACCGCCGTGCATATCCACACGAACGCCGCCAGCGGTGGCGGCGCTGACCGCCGTGCGCCTCCACAAGAACGTAGCCAGAGGTGGCGGCGCGGCTAGAGGACGACAGTCTACGAGAGCGTATTGTGGGAGCGAGAGGATCGCCGAACCACGACGCCGACGTATTGGCGCGGTGGGGAGGGCGGCCTTGGCGGAGCGAATGGAGTGGAGGGGGACAGGGGGGGAGGGGGGTTTGGGGAATATTATTGGCTAGTTGGCCGAAGGGCGGTTGAATCGAATTTGGGGGGAATTTTTGGGTGTGGGGGGGGGGAGGATTTTCGCGCGGTGGGCGGGGGGAGTTTGGCGCATGGTCGGTTTCTCCAAGTGCAGTCCCATGTGTCAGTGAAGAGGCAAGCCGAAGCGCGTTCCGTTTGCGTGAGCCGTGTGCAGGACCGAACGTGCGTGGGGTGCAATGCGACTGCGACAGGAGTGCTGTGAGTGTACCACATTTTTTTCCTTTTAAACTAGGTGCTTCGCCCCCACAAAAAAATATGTTGCTTCGCGCGATCCATCGATACTACTACTAGTAATCCGGTAATCCTGACTAAAACGGCGCGGCCGGGTCTTTTCCCGCGCAATATGCTGGGAGGTTGGCTTAGTTGGGTTTTTTAGGACGAGTAATGCTAGACCTACGTAATCCCAGTTACGTAATTAACGTAATGTGAAACGTGTGAGCTGTTGATTGTAGATTGGGGGGAGGGAGGGGCCCACCACCATGAAAATCAGGGGAGGAGAGAGAGAGGCAATTTACGTTAACCCTTTCGTAGGTTCCCGTAGATGTAGAAAGATGTGTCCGATCCTGCAATATAGGCCGTCCGATCTATATCTAACGGATAGGAAGGAAACTATGACAATTTACCCGCACTCCTCTCCACATTTGCAGAGAAGGCTTTCCCTTGTTCATCTTTTCTCCCACAAGATCTTGATCTTCCGTGCAACGCACGGGCATCTTGCTAGTACTCGTACAATATGTATATTATTGTGAAAGTTCATATACACCGGCCAAGATTAATGCAAACACGCCAGATTTTCATTACATTTCGAACTTTTATAGGACAAAAAAAATAAAAGAAACCCGACCCTAAACCTATTCTACGGCGGCGACCGACGTCCTCCATCTGTGATCTCCATGTACGGGGGCGGGGTTCAAGACCCGTGAAGTGAAGGTGCGGTCTCCGGTGAGGAAAAGTAGAACACGGGAGGCGGACCGGCCAGTTGGCACACCATGCCCTGCCGCCTCCCATGCCCTACTCATCCTCGGAGGAGTCCCCGACCTCGGTGGTGCCGGACGTTGGACGGCGGCAAGTAGGACGCATGGCTGACGGTGCTCCTGTCGTCGGCCGCCAGCGTGGCCACCGCTTGTGCCGCGACTTCAGCGAGGGCGGCGACCTCAAGCTCCATCCCCGAAGACAAGCTCTCCCGCAGAGCGTTCGCGCTTGTGGTCATGGCGGATGTGGTTCTAGGTAGGAGGACGATGCGCTATGGTGTGGAGGTTAGCTGGGCGTTGCCTCTTTAAGTAGCGCATTCTAGTGAGGCCAAGCGTCCGGGTGCGTCATTAAGTCGCCGGAGTTGTTCCTCGGGCACCGAGCCTCTTAATGACGACATATGAACGGACGGCATGAATGCGGGCAGCTGGCGCCGGCTGGGAACGCACCGCGCGACGGCGCGAGGGACGAGGGTTTTGGTGTGCCAGGGTAGTTAGCTGCGGTCGTGGCAACATTGGAGATGCCCTCTGCTCACATGCGATCCCCGCATGTCATTGAAAAAGCAAGACGACCTGGCATGGTCTCAAGTCCAGAGGATGCAGTTGGCCGCGCTACACCACTCCGTGGACGCGTCGCGGCGCCTCGTGCGTCCTCGACGAGCCGGGTGTTGGGGTGTGTTTGGATTGTGGCCAAAGTGCACCTTGCCAAAATTTTGGTCATGACCAAAAGATTGGTCTTTGTTTGGATGGTTGCCATTTTTTTGGCATGCCAATGAACTCTAGCCAACTCTAGTTCATTTTACTTGCCAATGTCGGCCAAATCATGGGCAACCAATACCTCAACCAAAATTTTGGTCATGACCCAAAGATTGGTCTTTGTTTGGATGGTTGCCATTTCTTTGGCATGCCAATGAACTCTAGCCAACTCAAGTTAATTTTTCTTGCCAATGTCGACCAAATCATGGGCATCCAATACCTCAACCAAAATTTTGGCTACCCAATGCTTTGATGGCGCAACCTTGGGCACAAACCAAACATACCGTTGGTCGTGCCACAGCACTAACGCCACCCTTGGCAAACTGAAACCGCCCGTGTCTAGTGACGATATGAGCGTGTCGCTCACCGCGGTCGCCGTGTCCAGAGGCAGTGCTGGAGCTGCGCCCCGTTGTTGGCCCCAATGACCCACATGAACGGTTGTCGATGGCGAGGAGGTTGTGGGCCAGCTCCTCCATTGGACTAGTCTGCGCTACATCATCTCGACGGGTGTGCCCCACATGTCTATTTCCCTGCTTTCCCGGCCATATTCGAGCGTCAGTGCTCCGAGTTGCGCATTAGGCCTTTCACTATGTAGGCCAAGCGAGACAACTTATTGTTTATTTGAGCCGTTCAAGTATAATCATGTGGCGTTTGCTTATTTCTCATTCCTCTCCAACCCTCTTATCCATTGATCATGTCGCCCTCCAGTCGAGTCCATCCTCCCGCATGCCTCATTTGAACATTCCACCGAGTATCATTCGCATGTACCCACCCTAGTCCTCTTTCAATAGATCTCCGGACCCCGAGATGAAATCGAGAGGGAACGAGTGGGGGCACGTGATACCTAAGGAGGATTCAAAATTTTGAACCGGTGATCATAGCATCCGCAAATCATATATAAAGGGTATTCAATGTTCGTTTCATTTTTGAACGTACAATATACTCCCTCCTATCCTTTCTACTCCCTCCTTCCATCTATATTGGGCCTAATGCATTTTTCAAGACCGCCTTTGACTATTGAAAAGATTAATAGTACATGACATGTATAATGCGAAAATTATATCATTGGAAGCTCCTTTCACATACGAATTTGATGGTATGCTTTATTTAAGTTGCATGTCATATATTATTGCTCTACCTTTTGGTCAAAGTTAGCCTCGAAAACGCATTAGACCCTATACAGATTTAAGGAGGGAGTAGTTTACATATAAGTTTTATGTGTAGTCAAAGTATATCTACTTTGATAAAAAAAGGTATCAACATTCAACAACGCCCAATCAATATTGTTAGATTTGTACGTACTCCTAGATTTGTACTCGAGATGGTTTCCAATTTGACTATTGACAAGATTAATAGTACATGAGATGTATAATGTGAAAATTATATCATTGGAAACTCCTTTCACATACGAATTTGACCGTATGCTTTGTGTAAGTTGCATGTCATATATTGTTACTCTAACATTTGGACAAAGTTAGCCTCAAAAACGCATTAGACCATGTATGCTTTGTGTAAGTTGCATGTCATATATTATTACTCTAACATTTGTGTAAGTTGCATGTCATATACTATTACTCTAACATTTGGTCAAAGTAGTATAGTGGAAGTCGATCCTATGACGTAGGTATCCCTGCCTTACCCTCCCTTTCGGTCACTTACTGGCGGACCCCATGCTTGCTAGGCCCCGCATGTCAGTTACTCAATGGGTTCGGCCACGTCAGGGATCCTCATCCGTAGTATACTCCCTCTGTTTTTATTTACTCCGCATAAAATGGAGGGAGTGGTGGTATAATAAATGACGCGGGCGGGGGAGGGGGAGGGACGTCGGTTTGCTCTCAACTACGGTCCCACAAGCAAGCAAAAACGCAAGACGAAGCGCGTTCCATTCGGTGGGCGACATGGAGGGTCCAGCGTGCCGGGCTGCAACGCAAACGCGACAAGAGCGATGTATAGTCAAAACCGATTGACCGGTCGTCACCGGAACCACTATTCACACCAGAACCTTCGCTGCTCGGCCTACACCAGCTTGTGCCCTAAAACCACACCAAATCTCCAGCCCATGCCCCCACCTTTCGATCCCCTAGCCCGCATCAAGCGTCCCCTAGTTCACCAGAAAGCCATGGTGTGCCGCAAGATCACTTACTAAAAGATGCTGACGCCGGAGCGCCACGCAGAAATCGCAGTGGCGGTCCGCGCCACAGACCTCCGTTCCCAAGCTCACTTTGCGGCGGGCCAATCCCCGAGTTCTCTGGAGCCAAGCTATGAGGAGGAGGAAGCCGATCCAATGTTCATGGCGGAGGTCGCGGCGCAGAAGGCCCCCGATGGGTATGAGACGATGGACGCCGACTTCGTGTCGGCGTCCGAGTCCCGCATGGTGCAGGCGGACCAGCGGTTCAACATGGCGATACTAAAGGGGGACCGGGAGGCAGAGGCTCAACTCGACGCGGAGCGCGCGCATGCCGCTGCCATCGAGGCTCTCCTGCAGGTGGAACCGGATGTCGTGGATGTGAACCGGGCGACGGAGGCTCAACTTGAGGCGGAGCGCGCGGATGCCGCTGCCATCAAGGCCCTCCTGAAGGCGGAACCGGACGTCCTGGACTTGAACTGGGCGGCAGAGGCTCGACTTGACACAGAGCGCGCGGATGCTGCTCTCATCGACGCCCTCCTGCAAGCGGAACCGGACGTCCTGGACTTGAACCGGGCGGCGGAGGCTCGACTCGACGTAGAGCGCGCGGATGCCTCTTCCATCGAGGCCCTCCTGCAGGCGGAACTGGACGTCCTCGACTTGAGCCGGGCTGTGCTCTCGTCCGTGCAGAGCGCCCGCACGCTCCGCTTCAACGAGTAGCTGGAGGCCGAGGACAACCACGGTGCGGAGACACACGTCGGCAACGATGGATGGTTCGCCGGTAGCCAAAGACGACGAGGCCGTCTCTTTCTGCGAGCAGTGATAGTTTTTCTTTATGTTGTTGTTTTCATGGATCTTTTGTTGTGTAAAAACATATATTTGTTATGCAAGTCGCCTGACTTGGGTCAGTCTACCATTTCAGGCGGTTGGATGAATATCCTACGTCTCCTAACCCTTCTTTCCTTCTTCCTCACCTCTTCTTCCCCAATAGACCACCGCACGGGCCGTACAGATACTCCCCAACATGCGTTGGATAAACATACTCTATGAACGAAAATTATGTGTCAGCGATAGGATGGCTGAGTTTGGTGTGTTCACATGCGACAGCACGTGTTCAGTGAGGGTGCGTTCCCTTGGTTGGGTTTGCGGCGTGCAGGAGCGACTGTGTGAGGGTGCGGTGCGACCGCGGTGTGCAAGAGCGACCGTGTGAGGGTGCGGTGCGACCGCGATAGCCGTGCGCAAGTGTACCTCCTTCTCATTTTGAAAACTTTAGGCAAGCTTGGCAAAAAATGTGTGGCGAAGTTTGGCAATGCAAGGCCTAGACCCAAACAGGATAAGTACATACTCTCTTCATTTCTTTTTAGTACGTACTAGGAGTACTAGTGTTAAAAAAGAAAGGCTGGGTTTTCCTTCGCGGGATTTAATCAATACAAATCCTCGTTTCACATGTCAATTAATGCGTATTTTCTTCTCCAAAGACCAAAGAGCTAACCATCTCACTCCTCATCGCTTGATTAATGCAGCGCCATGCAAACCAATCTTCTCACTTCCGCATGCATGCAGGGGATATTAATGTCCTTGGTTGCTAACCCCATCAATTTTGCCTTGATTAGTGTTAGTGGCCCTTTCCAAATTGTAATTTTGATATTACTGGCCTTGTGTACAAAAAAAATGGAGGTAGTAACTATATTTGACTTCCTTTCCCATTGCGGTGACGTCGACGATATTTTTTTGTGGTGGTTTGGCGAAGTGTGTTCGACGGAGAACACCATTTGCATCCAGGAAGTCCTTTACTAGTACTACTAGGAGTAACTAATGCGGTGAGATGGCTTCTCAAAGAAGACAATGGAGAAGCGGAGTCAGCGAAGAGTGAAATGATGGTTGCTTCGTCCATGCTTTTGTGATTTGACGCCTCACTACTTTGTGATTTGTGATAGAAGGGACAGGGCAGTAGACTCTGTGCTCTATACTATAGTACTACATGCATCCAAGCATGGGAGAAATAGGAGAGACGTTGCATTTTTCTATTCCTTCGATCAATCAATCACAGAGCTTTGGTTCCATCTTTTTCGCTTTGGCAACACCGTCCACAATGGTTCCCACGATGCCAAAAGCTATTTTCACATTTGGCTACACATTGTGGATGCCCTTAACCGTACCACTTAGTTTTGCTCCTGTGTGCTATCTATACAAATCTCAATTATATTGATCTAAAAAATTATAGAATCGAGATTAGTAAAAAGGAGGTGATTTTGCCACGCGGATGGCATGGGAGGTTTCTTATTTGAGCAATGCTGCATCCACGTAATGGTTTACGTAAAGTTATGAACTGATGTGATGTGGGACTATTTGATTGGATTAAAGGAGAGGATTAGGCCCACCCCACGTGAAAATCAGGGGGGCATATATAGATTAGATGGAAAGTATACGTAGCAGCTACGTAGCCCTTTGTAAGTCTAGGATTAGGCTTCTTATTTTCAGAGGACGTTGTCCTGGCGGTTTGCTAACATGCGGTCCCACGTGTCAGTGCTTTACCAAGCCGATCCGCGTCCCACATGAGGCAGAACAACTGCAGAAGCAACACGTGGTTAAGTTGAAGAAGATGAGGGAGAAGCGGATTCAGGAACGAGTGAAATGATGGTTGCTTCGTCCCTCCAACTTAACTGTGGGAAAGGTGCAGCTTTGTGATTTGACGCCTCATTGCTCATTACTACGCCGGCGCCATGACTGGGGTGCTTCACCCCAGCTGCTCTGCACTGTATTCTGGTATGGCACGTGGACCCGGTAGCTTGATGTCCCACATGTCGGCGAAATGGACTAGAAGATTTATGAAAGCGAGCGCTCCACTCTTACGACGGAGGAGTAGACGACACGACGGCCCAGTGAACTGTCACTTGTACTGTATAGTACTAGTATAGTTTTGCTATTTCGCATGATCCATCGATACAAACCCGATTAAACAGGAAAGGACGGGATTTTTCCCGCGTGGTAGATGATACTGGCCATACATTTCAAAGGCAATTTTAATGTATGCAAACTGAATAATTATAAGTAACAATATGATATCTAGTAAAACTAAAAACACATATGATTTATTGTGTTAGAGTGTAGTAGTAGTGCTGTATTGCATAGTTGTTAGATGTAACATGCGAGAACGTGTAGAGATGTAGTTTTGGAGGGCCTACAGAGAGAAAAGTGTAATACGGTCACCGAACTTCAGAATAATCTGATTACGGTCACTATATACGTTTTGCGGTGATTATACGGTCACTTGCTCACAGCTCATCATCGGATTGCACTCTGTTGACCGGCCAAATAGTCTGCGTGGCGCCATGTTGACTAGTTAAATTGACCATGTTCATTGTGGATCCCACCTGTCAGTTCGCATAGGCAAAAGGTCAGATAAACACAAATTTATGCAGGAGCGACAAGGCTCCAACCCGTGCGCGGGAATCACCTGGTTGTGTATGTGTCTGTTAGGGCCTGATGTGTGCGCATGCACATGTAGGTTGAGCACTTGAGCGTGAGAGTGTGTGTTGGTCGTGTGGTGTACTGGTGTGTGCATGCATGCGTGCGTGTGTGTGTGAGAGTGTTGCGTGCGTGCATGTGAGTGTTGCGTGCGTGCGCGGCTGTGTGTGTACGTGTGAGTGTTGCGTGCATGCGTGGGTGCATGTGTTTGTGTGAGTGTTGCATGGATGCAGTTCGTGTGCATGTGTGCGTGTGTGTATAATCACCACACCAGCTCCTGTGTGTTAAAACAGACGGCTTAGCATACCAATACAAGGCCACCTTGTCCGCTGTGCCCGCGGTCATGACTTCGAACCACCGTCCAAATATTTTTTTGTCATTTGTTTTCATTCTTACTAGCAAGATGCCCGTGCATTGCACGTAACATCAAGATGCATTTGTATGACTTGTTTATCTTGTGAGAGAAAAGGATGAACGAGGGAAGGCCTTATTTGCAAATGTGGAGAGGTGTGTGGGTACCTTTTTGCAAAATTGCCATAGTTTCTTTCCTATCCGTCAGATATAAATCGGACGACCTATATTGCAGGATGGCAGGCACACCATCATCACCAACTCTGTTTTTTATAAGAGTGTATTTTATGTATTTTATAAGAGTGTAGATGTAGAGTATATACAAGTCGACAGGTGGGCACGATGGTAGTGAGATAATGTGATGCAACACTAGAGGTGCCACGTGGAGCGTTTAACTGGTCAACTAGTCATGTCATGAGCAAATACAGAGTTGTACGGTGAGCCCGTGGCTGCATAATAACCACTAAACATAAATGGTGACAGTAATGAGTGGATTCTGAAGTCCAATGTACGTATCGTGCTTTCACTTCAAATACAATGATCGTCATTGCATATATTGCGAGAGAAAGATGAAACATGCCTGAATTTTCTGGGGGGCTTACTTTTAGAGGACCTGGAGATAGTTTTGTATGCATACGTGAAAGGGCGTACATGGGGGGGTATGCGATGGAGAGAGAGATGCTCTTCGTTTCTTTTTATTATGACTAACTTTGTATATAGTATAAAAATATACAAATTCACAGTGTAGAATAAATATCATTGTGGGCACCATGCAATGCAAATTAGCGTTCGTACTCCTCCATATAACTTTGTAATGTTGTATATATGTAGAAACTCTAAAATATCATTTTGGCCACACTTTATTCAAAAGGAATGTTGTATGCGAAATAAACGTGAAGAGAGGGCTTTTTAGATCAATGGGGTACGTGATGTAACATGTGTGAATGTGTAGTTGATGCATTTGGCGGGGCCTAGAGAGGTATGTGTGTGTATTACGTATT
>NC_041382.1:417681141-417684096 GCF_002162155.2 Triticum dicoccoides
GTGGGAGAGATAGCATGAGAAATGAGAGTGGTCTAGAGAGAGAGAGACGAATATGACGTCACGACAAGAGATTCCATTCCGTTGAGTGTGTATATGCAAGGGGGAGGGAATAGAGGCACCAGGAGAAATTTTCTATGTGTGTGGTGTTTGTGTTGGTATTTGTGGGAGTGAGAAGATAATGAGACGTGGGGGCAGAGGGTGTGTCACCGCGTGAGGTCCGGTGGGTCGAGGTGAGGCCCTTCATTCTGTTCCATCCTGCGCCACATTGGTTGGCCTATGACGCATTTAGGAAGACCCATGGATGACTAGTCTATAACACCCTCGATGCGACTATAGCTCCCACGTGTCTAGGCACGACTTAGAGACATAATCGCATTGAAAGCATATGTCGCAAGTTAGGCAATCTTCAGAACATCCCATGTAATGTAAATAATAAAGGGGAAAACATAGTTGGCTTACACTCGCCACGTCAATCAAGTACATAAATAACATAACATCATCCAAACACTCATGGCCCGACTTCGGCGCCAAAATAAAAGAGAACCCAACATGCGACAACGGTCCCGTTCACCCCCAACTGGGCACCACTACTGATCATCAGGAAAGGAAACATAGTAACGTTGAGAGTCTTCGTTGAACTCCCACTTGAGCTCACACACGTCTCCTGGAGCGGAATCATCGGGCCCTGCATCTGGTGTAATAGTAATCTGTGAGCCATAGGGACTCAGCAATCTCGCACCCTCGCGATCAAGACTATTCAAGCTTATAGGTAAGGCAAGGTAAAATACGAGTGGAGCTGCAGCAAGCTACTAGCAAGTATGGTGGCTAACTTATTTGCAAAAGAGAGCGAGAAGAGGAGGCAAAGCACGAGCGAGAAGCTAGAGACCAACCTGCGCAAACATTACTCCAACACCGTGTCCACTTCCCGGACTCCGCCGAGAAGAGACCATCACGGTAACACACTCAGTTGATTCATTTTAATTAAATTAAGGTTCAAGTAATCTACAACCGGACATTAACAAATTCCCATCTGCCCATAACCGCGGGCGCGGCTTTCGAAAGTTCAATCCCTGCAGGGGAGTCCCAACTTAGCCCATGACAAGCTCTCACGGTCAACGAAGGAATAGACCTCCTCCCAAGACGTTCCGATCAGACTCGGTATCTCGGTTACTCAAGACACTTCGACAGGTTAAAACGAATCCAGCAACACCGCCCGAATGTGCCGACAAATCCCGATAGGAGCTGCACATATCTCTTTCTCAGGGCACACTCAGATGAACACTACGTACAACTAAAACCAACCCTCAAGTTGCCCCGAGGTGGCGCTGCAAGTGGCTCTATTTGGACCAACACTCAGAGGAGCACTGGCCCGGAGGGGTTTAAAAATAAGATGACCCTCGGGCTCCGGAAACCCAAGAGAAAAAGAGGCTAGGTGGCAAATGGTAAGACCAAAGTTGGGCATTGCTGGAAAAGCTTTAATCAAGGCGAAATATCAAGGGGTTCCCATTATAACCCAACCGCGTAAGGAACACAAAATCCGGGAACATAACACCGATATGACGGAAACTGGGGCGACAAGAGTGGAACAAAACACTAGGCGAGAGGCCGAGCCTTCCACCCTTCACCAAGTATATAGATGCATTAAGATAACAAGGCAATATAATGATATCCCAACAAGTAAATAAAAGATGTTCCAACAAGGAACAACCTCCAATCTTCACCTGCAACTAGCAACGCTATAAGAGGGGCTGAGCAAAGCGGTAACATAGCCAATCAACGGTTTGCTAGGACATGGTGGGTTAGTGGTTTGACATGGTAATTTGGGAGGCTTGCAAGCAAGTGGTAGGCATCGTAGCAATGGCATAGCAAAAGAGCGAGCAAACTAGCATAGCAAAGATAGTAGTGATTTCGAGGGTATGATCATCTTGCCTCCACAGTTGTCAGAGTTGACTGGATCCTCGAAAGCAAACTCAACGGGCTCCTCGTTAGCGAACTCGTCTCCCGGCTCTACCCAAACAAGACAAACAAGCAACAAGTATACAATCAACCATGTGCAAGACCGAGCAATATAATGAAATGATGATATGCTATGCGGGATGCGATGCGGGATGCAAAATGCAAGATAACATCGGCAAAATCGCAAACAAGTTGACGATCTGCCCAGATTTGCAACGAAGCAAAAGTAGAGCTCGATTGACTCAAGCTAGGGTGCTCCATAATTGCAAAAAAGACATGGATGGATAGAGCACTATAAGATTAACAAAACTCCCTTACTGATCATCCTCAAAAGAGGCACGGATCACTAGGAAATAATAAGAACATATGGCATCGTGAGATAAACAAACCCAGGACTTAGTGAAATCACCAAGTCCCTGAAAACAGAATTAGCAAGTGCACCACTTTGCAAGCTTGCACAAGTCACCACACACATCCTAAAAATATATGGGTTGCACCTCTGGAAAGATGACAAAACCCTTAACAAAACACATGTAGAACTCACGGGCATATCATGCACACATTAATCATGGCAAAAATGACAAAAGTGCTAAATGGAGTAACAGATCTGACAATTAACTCAAGTAGCCCTCTTCTAACAGCATTTCGGGCATCAAAATGAGCTCAAATGAAAATGATGCAATGTAATGAAATGATGTACTCTCTAAGATGAACATTTTGATATGCTATATGCATGAATCGGAGCTACGGATGCAAAGTTACGGAGCCGCGAACACGGGCATTTGAACTAAAAATTCTGGGGACTTAGGAAAAATTCAACCTCCGGATCTGGATCTAGGGTTTGCACGGAAACCGAGGCAAACTCCGGCAGCACTATTCACGACGGCGACGGCGGGCGCGGATGGAGCGGCCGGACTTCCCGCGGGCGGCAGCGGCGAGGCCGGGCGGCACGTCCGAGGCGGAGGCGGACGCCGGCGAGGTTGCGCGGCGGGGCGGCGA
>NC_041382.1:417684504-417729969 GCF_002162155.2 Triticum dicoccoides
GGCCGGGCCGCGGGCGGTGGCGGCGGCGGTTGCCACGTGGCAGCATCTGACTGGGCGCGGGGGGCGGCGGACGTTGTCCGGCCCGCTCGGGACACGTCCGGCGGCGGCGGATCTGGGATTTTTAGGGTTAGGGGGGAGAGGATCCGCGGATTTGGAATGGGGGGTGTATATATAGGCATAGAGGGAGCTAGGAGAGTCCAAATGAGGTGCGGTTTTCGGCCACGCGATCGTGATCGAACGCTCTAGGACATGGAGCAGAGTTTAGTGGGTTTTGGGCCAAATTGGAGGGGTGTTGGGCTGCGACACACACGAGGCCTTTTCGGTCCCTCGGTTAACCGTTGGAGTATCAAACGAAGTCCAGATGATACGAAACTTGACAGGCGGTCTACCGGTAGTAAACCAAGGCCGCTTGGAAAGTCTCGGTCCAATCCGGAAATGTTTAAACCCCACACACGAAAGAAAGCTAGAAATGACCACCGGAGGAGAACGAAGCGCCGGAATGCAAAACGGACAACGGGGAAAATGCTCGAATGCATGAGACGAACACGTATGCAAATGCAATGCACATGATGACATGATATGAGATGCATGACAACGACAACAACACACGGAGGCAAAAACCCGAACCCGAGAAAATAAATATAACTTAACGCCGGAAACGACAAGAGTTGGAGTACAAAAAGGGAAAGTTACATCCGGGGTGTTACAACACTCCACCACTACGAAAGGATCTCGTCCCGAGATCTAGGACTGAAAGAACGCCGGGTACTCAGAACGGAGGTGATCCTCGCGTTCCCAAGTAGCTTCACGGTCGGAATGATGTGACCACTTGACTTTGAGAAATTTGATTGACTTGTTGCGAGTCTTGCGTTAGTCTCTTCGAGAATAGCAACTGGGTGCTCACGATAAGAGAGATCTTCTTGGAGCTCAATGTCCTCGAAGTTGACGGTGCGGTCAGGAGTCTTGAAGCACTTTCGAAGCTGAGAGACATGGAACACGTCATGAACATTTGCAAAGTTTGAAGGAAGCTCGAGTTGATAGGCGAGGTCGCCTCTCTTGCTGACAATCTTGAAAGGTCCCACGTATCTAGGGGAAAGCTTCCCTTTGATACCGAAGCGACGAGTACCTTTCATAGGAGAGACACGGAGGTAAACATGATCTTCGATCTCGAAAGCCAAATCACGGTGCTTACTATCATAGTAGCTCTGACGACGGGATTGGGCTGCTTTGAGGTTATCACGAATGACTTTGCACATTTCTTCTACCTCTGTGATTAAGTCATTACCCAAAAGCTGACGTTCACCGGTTTCAGACCAGTTGAGGGGGGTACGGCACTTCCTGCCATACAGAATTTCAAAAGGGGCCTTGCCTGAACTTGCTTGAAAACTGTTGTTGTAGGAGAATTCAGCATAAGGAAGACAATCCTCCCACTTCATGCCGAAGGAGATCACACAAGTCCTGAGCATATCTTCAAGAATCTGGTTGACACGCTCGACTTGACCGCTTGTTTGAGGATGGAAAGCAGTGCTGAAGCGGATGTTGGTGCCCATGGCCTTCTGAAAAGAATCCCAAAACTTCGAGGTAAAGATGCTGCCACGGTCTGAAGAGATCACTTGAGGAATACCGTGCAGAGAAACAATGCGAGAAGTATAGAGTTCCGCCAATTGAGCTGCAGTGATCGACTCTTTGATAGGCGGAAAATGAGCCACTTTGGTGAGTTTGTCGATGACAACGAATATCGCATCATTGCAATGCTTGGACTTTGGAAACCCAGTCACGAAGTCCATTTCAATGTGGTCAAACTTCCATTCTGGAATGGCAAGAGGTTGGAGGAGACCTGCTGGCCTTTGGTGTTCTGCCTTCACTCTTCTGCAGACATCACATTCATTCACGAATTGAGCGATCTCGCGCTTCATTCGAGTCCACCAATAAGCTTGCTTAAGGTCCCGATACATCTTCGTGCTCCCAGGGTGGATGGAGAGGAGAGAATTGTGAGCCTCGTTCATGATCACTTTACGAAGTTCACCTTTGGGTACAACAATACGATCCTCGAAGAAGAGAGTGTCCTTGTCATCAAGGCGGTAGCACTTGTACTTGGACTGGCTCTTGGCAATCCCAATCTTCACCTTTTTCACCATAGCATCAAGAAGCTGAGCTTGGCGAATCTGGTCTTCCAAGGTAGGAGAGACTTGAAGGTTGGCGAGGAAACCTTGAGGAACAACTTGCAGATTAAGTTTGCGGAAAGATTCACAAAGCTCGGGTTGATAAGGCTTGAGAATCAGACTGTTGCAGTAAGCTTTCCTGCTCAAAGCGTCAGCAATCACATTAGCCTTGCCTGGAGTATACTCGATACTCGGATTATACTCTTGAATCATTTCGACCCAACGAGTTTGCCTGAGGTTGAGATTAGGCTGAGTGAAGATGTACTTGAGACTCTTGTGATCAGTGAAAATGTCCACTTTTCTTCCCAATAGAAGATGTCTCCAAGTCAAAAGAGCATGCACAACTGCCGCCAACTCGAGATCATGAGTGGGGTAGTTCTTCTCATTCGGCTTCAACTGGCGAGATGTATAAGCAACAACTTTCTTCTCTTACATCAATACCGCGCCAAGACCTTGGAGAGAGGCATCACAAAAGACCTCATACGGCTTGGATTCATCAGGCGGAGTCAGAACTGGAGCAGTGATCAATTTCTCTTTCAAAGTGTTGAAAGCAATATCACACTCCGGAGACCAAACGTACTTGACGTGCTTCTGAAGAAGATTAGAGAGAGGCTTCGCGATCTTAGAAAAGTTTTCAACGAATCTTCAGTAATAGCTTGCGAGACCGAGAAAACTGCGGAGTTGCTTCATGTTCTGAGGAGGTTCCCAATTCACAATTGCAGACACCTTCTCAGGATTCACGGCAATGCCCTTGGCAGAGATGATATGACCAAGATAAAGAACCTCATCGAGCCAAAATTCACACTTGGAGAACTTGGCGTAGAACTGATGTTCTCTGAGCTTATCAAGAACCAAACGCAAGTGCTTGGCATGATCTTCCTTGTTCTTGGAGAAAACCAGAATGTCGTCGAGATAGACCAAAACGAAGTCATTGGTGTAGGCATTGAAAATGAAGTTCATCATGCGAGAGAACGTCGGAGGAGCGTTGGCGAGGCCAAAAGACATGACAGTGTATTCATATGAACCAAAGCTTGTTCTGAATGCTGTCTTGGGAATATCTTCTTCACGAATGCGAATCTGGTGATAACCCATACGGAGATCAAGCTTGGAGAATACTTGGGCACCTTTGAGTTGTTCGAACAGCTCATTGATGTTGGGAAGTGGGTATTTGTTCTTGATGGTCTTCTTGTTCACTGGATAATCAACACAAAGTCGGTCCGTTCCATCCTTCTTCTTCACAAAAAAAACACCACAACCCCACGGAGAAGAACTAGGCCGGATGAGACCCATTTTCTCTTGCATATCGAGTTGCTTTTCAGCTCCTTCAACTCTTCAGGTCCGAGCTTGTAAGGACGTTTGCACACAGGTTCCGTGCCAGGCTCAAGATCAATAACGAATTCAACTGGCCGGTGCGGAGGCATTCCTGGGAGCTCTTCTGGAAAGACGTCTTGATATTCGCAAACGACTGGAATTTGCGAGATAGCATCCAATTCACCCTTCTCATTGAGAGAAAACAGACGAATGGTATTATCCCGAGCGGCAAAGACAATTACATCCTCAGACGAATGAGTCAATTGAATCTGTTTGGCAGCACAATCAAGATGTGCCTTGTGCTTAGAAAGCCAATCCATTCCGAGAATAAGATCAATATCCGAGTTACCAAGAACCACCGGAGAAGAGAGAAACTTGTAATCGCCCAACGTGATAGAGACATCCGGGACGCAATTGTTAGAAGTCATTTGCTTGCCCGGAGACACAATCTTCAATGGAACAGGAATCCTTTCGGTCACAAAATCATGCTTGGCCACAAATGGAGTTGAAATAAAAGAAAGCGATGCACCAGTGTCAAAAAGAACTTTTGCAGGAACATCGTTAACAGGAAGGTTACCCATGATCACATCTGGTGAGTCCTCTGCCTGAGCTGCATTCAGCAAATTGACCTTGGCGTGCTTGGGTTTATGCTTGACCACAGCTGTACTTGCCGATCTGACAGGAGGAGGAGGAGGAAGACGCCTCTGGTTGAAACACTTGTTGGCATAGTGACCCTTTTGTTGGCACTTGTTGCACGTGACCTCTGAAAGCGGACGGTGATACGGAGCACTCGATCTTGGAGCTTGAGACGAAGTCTTGTTCTGAAAGCCAGGGTTGGGTGGGTGGGAAGAATCACTGCCACCTTTGCTCTTCTGCTGATACGGCTGATGGAATGGAGGAGGAGGAAGCCAAAACTTCTGCTGCTTGGCCACTTGAGTAGAGGAAGAAGGAGTAACATCTCTGACTCGCTTCTTGGAAGCATCACACCTCAACTGAGCAGCCTCTTGCTTCAGTGCCATGTTGTAGAACTCATCGTATCTCAAGGGCTCAAAGAGAACAAGAGCTCGCTGAATTTATTCTCTAAGACCACCCCTGAACTGATATATCATGCTCTTCTCATTAGGGACGTCCTGCTTGGCAAAGCGGGCGAGCTTCTGAAACAACTTGTTGTAGTTGTAGACAGACAAAGAGCCTTGCTTCAGATTGCAGAATTCCTCACGCTTGCCTTCAGCCACGCTCTGGGGAATATCATAAGCTCGGAAATCTCAACGGAAATCATCCCAAGTGATGACTCGTCCACCTCTGGAGTCCTTGTACTGCTGGAACCATTCTGCAGCTTGATCTTTGAGTTGGAAGGAAGCGAACTTAACAAAGTCCTCAGGCCTGACATTACTGCACTCGAAATGCTTGCACAGATCCACAAGCCAATCGTCAGCATCAGTTGCCTCAACACAATTGCTGAAAGTCTTTGGCCCGTTAGCAAGGAACTGGTTGAGTGTAGCAAAGTGACTCTGATTGCTGCCTTGATTCCCTTGACTACCTTGATTGCGCTCTTGAAGAATTTGCATGATCAGCTGTGTGTTTGCATTGGTTGCGGCCATCACAGCTTGCCATGCCTCTGGAGGAGGTGGAGGTGGTGGCGGATCAGGATTCGGAGTCGTGCGCGTTGGAGGAGCCATCCTGAAGAGGTTGACCACCATTAGCACATTGATAGATAAATATTGAAGCTGAATCCAACGGAATGAAAATTGCAACATATAGTATTCACATCCGAACAAAATGAACGAATGCGTTCCTCTTGAAATGGTCACATATCCATAAATTGAGAAGCCACGTAGAATTAAGGCAGAGAAATAAATCAACAAGGTACGGATCAAGAACGAATAATCGGTAAGAAATCCCAATCTCAAACCAATATTCGTGGAAGAAGAACTAGAGCTACTAGAATTCCCACCTATGAAACTTCCGAACCTTTTCGGTTATGCAATCAGGTGTTGGGGATACAGGGGAAGCATAATATCTCACCCAAACTAGCAAATCCTACATCCAGCTGTATCCATCCTTCAACACATAACCAAGAAACCTTCGGAAACCATCTACCTCAACCTTCGAAAAGCATCCGTTATACAAGTTATGGCGATACTCCCGAACTCCCGCCCCAGTACTGGGTGGCGTCGAGGTTATCTCACCAACGAACTGCATAAAAGAGATTTTCGATGTCAGTGTACTAAACTCAGGTATTCCAGAACTGCAATGATAAAATTATGATGACAACACCTCAGAGCTCAACTCCCCGGGACACTTCCACTAAACCCCTGACAGGAGGCACCAAGTCAATGTTCTCATCATAAAACCATCGGAACGATTCCAAGATACCCGCATGATCCTAAATTTTTTAGTGGAATTTGAGAAGAGAAGAGTCAAAACTCTACGTCAGGATTCCTTACCAGAGCGATGAGGAGACTGGGAAGTAAAAAGAATTCCTAATCTCTCCGATATATAATTCCTAAAGACTCAAAACATTTTTCTAGACACAACTCGGCCGCTAAAAACGATCAAGCAATGGGGCTCCTAAGGTCGGGGAAGGCTATGATACCAACTTGTAACACCCTCGATGCGACTATAGCTCCCACGTGTCTAGGCACGACTTAGAGACATAATCGCATTGAAAGCATATGTCGCAAGTTAGGCAATCTTCACAACATCCCATGTAATGTAAATAATAAAGGGGAAAACATAGTTGGCTTACACTCGCCATGTCAATCAAGTACATAAATAACATAACATCATCCAAACACTCATGGCCCGACTTCGGCGCCAAAATAAAAGAGAACCCAACATGCGACAACGGTCCCGTTCACCCCCAACTGGGCACCACTACTGATCATCAGGAAAGGAAACATAGTAACGTTGAGAGTCTTCGTCGAACTCCCACTTGAGCTCACACACGTCTCCTGGAGCGGAATCATCGGGCCCTGCATCTGGTGTAATAGTAATCTGTGAGCCACAGGGACTCAGCAATCTCGCACCCTCGTGATCAAGACTATTCAAGCTTATAGGTAAGGCAAGGTAAAATATGAGTGGAGCTGCAGCAAGCTACTAGCAAGTATGGTGGCTAACTTATTCGCAAAAGAGAGCGAGAAGAGGAGGCAAAGCACGAGCGAGAAGCTAGAGACCAACCTGCGCAAACATTACTCCAACACCGTGTCCACTTCCCGGACTCCGCCGAGAAGAGACCATCATGGTAACACACTCAGTTGATTCATTTTAATTAAATTAAGGTTCAAGTTATCTACAACCGGACATTAACAAATTCCCATCTGCCCATAACCGCGGGCGCGGCTTTTGAAAGTTCAATCCCTGCAGGGGAGTCCCAACTTAGCCCATGACAAGCTCTCACGGTCAATGAAGGAATAGACCTCCTCAAAAGACGTTCCGATCAGACTCGGTATCTCGGTTACTCAAGACACTTCACAGGTTAAAACAAATCCAGCAACACCGCCTGAATGTGCCGACAAATCCCGATAGGAGCTGCACATATCTCTTGCTCAGGGCACACTCAGATGAACACTACGTACAACTAAAACCAACCCTCAAGTTGCCCCGAGGTGGCGCTGCAAGTGGCTCTATTTGGACCAACACTCAGAGGAGCACTGGCCCGGGGGGGGGGGGGTTTAAAAATAAGATGACCCTCGGGCTCCAGAAACCCAAGGGAAAAAGAGGCTAGGTGGCAAATGGTCAGACCAAAGTTGGGCATTGCTGGAAAAGCTTTAATCAAGGCGAAATATCAAGGGGTTCCCATTATAACCCAACCGCGTAAGGAACGCAAAATCCGGGAACATAACACCGATATGACGGAAACTAGGGCGGCAAGTGTGGAACAAAACACTAGGCGAGAGGCCGAGCCTTCCACCCTTCACCAAGTATATAGATGCATTAAGATAACAAGGCAATATAATGATATCCCAACAAGTAAATAAAAGATGTTCCAACAAGGAACGGCCTCCAATCTTCACCTGCAACTAGCAACGCTATAAGAGGGGCTGAGCAAAGCGGTAACATAGCCAATCAACGGTTTGCTAGGACATGGTGGGTTAGAGGTTTGACATGGTAATTTGGGAGGCTTGCAAGCAAGTGGTAGGCATCGTAGCAATGGCATAGCAAAAGAGCGAGCAAACTAGCATAGCAAAGATAGTAGTGATTTCGAGGGTATGATCATCTTGCCTGCACAGTTGTCAGAGTTGACTGGATCCTCGAAAGCAAACTCAATGGGCTCCTCGTTAGCGAACTCGTCTCCCGACTCTACCCAAACAAGACAAACAAGCAACAAGTATACAATCAACCATGTGCAAGACCGAGCAATATAATGAAATGATGATATGCTATGCGGGATGTGATGTGGGATGCAAAATGCAAGATATGACAGGAAATACATGAACCTGGCCTCAACTTGGAATTCCAAGTGTGCCACTGGAAAGATGAGATGAAATCGCTTGAAAACGATATAAAGAACGCCAGAATCGGAGTTACGGTTTGGAAATGGTAAGCGATTCAAATATGACACCGGTCTGCGATTTACAACAAGTAGGCATCTAAATGCAATGAGATGAACATGCTAAAGCACCCAAACATGACAACAAAATACATGGCAGGGAAGAATTCAAGATGCTTAACAAAAGTCTAGCACTGAGCTACGGCCAATTCATCCATTAACAGGTTCAAACAAGCATGGCAAAAATCAACACTTGTCTGGAATTTCAGATCATATAGCCCTCTTCGGAGCAACAAAACAACATGCTACAGGACCTGAACATGACAAAGAAAGACATGGCATGGAGCTACTCAACAGGCTTAACAAAAGTCCCTTAGTGACCTTGAGCCAAAAGGGATCACAAAATATACTAACAAGCACACGAACATAGCAAAAACATAATCAGTTTTCAGACTTAGTGAAAACTGGGACATGCTGAAACATAACTCATGAAGGCATGTTTGCGATCTCGATGCACTCACCACGGTGTAAGTCATGGCAAGACAAGCATACATCCCTTAAGAAGGCACAAAATGCAAGCTAGAAATGGCAAGAACAATGGCATAGCATGCACGGATCAACTACGATAACATCGGCAAAATCGCAAACAAGTTGACGATCTGCCCAGATTCGCAACGAAGCAAAAGTAGAGCTCGATTGACTCAAGCTAGGGTGCTCCATAATTTCAAAAAAGACATGGATGGATAGAGCACTATAAGATTAACAAAACTCCCTTACTGATCATCCTCAAAAGAGGCACGGATCACTAGGAAACAATAAGAACATATGGCATCGTGAGATAAACAAACCCAGGACTTAGTGAAATCACCAAGTCCCTGAAAACAGAATTAGCAAGTGCACCACTTTGCAAGCTTGCACAAGTCACCACACACATCCTAAAAATATATGGGTTGCACCTCTGGAAAGATGACAAAACCCTTAACAAAACACATGTAGAACTCACGGGCATATCATCACACATTAATCATGGCAAAAATGACAAAAGTGCTAAATGGAGTAACAGATCTGACAATTAACTCAAGTAGCCCTCTTCTAACAGCATTTCGGGCATCAAAATGAGCTCAAATGAAAATGATGCGGCACGTCCGAGGCGGAGGCGGACGCCGACGAGGTTGCGCGGCGGGGCGGCGATGGCGTGCGGCGGCGCGGCCACCGGAGTCGAGGGAGGCGGCGGCGGGGCTCGCCGGCGAGGGGCGCGGCGACCTGCGGCGGGGAAGAGAGGCGCGGGGCGGCGGACTCCCTCAGGCGGCGGGGCGGCGAGAGGCCCGGTCGGGCGGCGGGGAGGGACGACTGCGGGCCGGCCGGGCCACGGGCGGTGGCGGCGGCGGTTGCCACGTGGCAGCATCTGACTGGGCGCGGGGGGCGGCGGACGTTGTCCGGCCCGCTCGGGACACGTCCGGCGGCGGCGGATCTGGGATTTTTAGGGTTAGGGGGGAGAGGATCCGCGGATTTGGAATGGGGGGTGTATATATAGGCATAGAGGGAGCTAGGAGAGTCCAAATGAGGTGCGGTTTTCGGCCACGCGATCGTGATCGAACGCTCTAGGACATGGAGCAGAGTTTAGTGGGTTTTGGGCCAAATTGGAGGGGTGTTGGGCTGCAACACACACGAGGCCTTTTCGGTCCCTCGGTTAACCGTTGGAGTATCAAACGAAGTCCAAATGATACGGAACTTGACAGGCGGTCTACCGGTTGTAAACCAAGGCCGCTTGGCAAGTCTCGGTCCAATCCGGAAATGTTTAAACCCCACACACGAAAAAAGCTAGAAATGACCACCGGAGGAGAACGAATCGCCGGAATGCAAAACGGACAACGGGGAAAATGCTCGAATGCATGAGACGAACACGTATGCAAATGCAATGCACATGATGACATGATATGAGATGCATGACAACGACAACAACACACGGAGGCAAAAACCTGAACCCGAGAAAATAAATATAACTTAACGCCAGAAACGGCAAGAGTTGGAGTACAAAAAGGGAAAGTTACATCCGGGGTGTTACATAGTCGTACAAGACAAAGATAGCAGAATTGTGAAGGACTCTGTTTCCACTGACAAAGCCGGCTAGGATTTGTAACCCTAGGTTCTCAGACTAAGGTAACCCCTTTATCTCTGATATTACTATTCATCCAACCTAACTTTAAGGGGCATCCTACAGAATGCTCTGCTAGAATCATACTCGTCGATTAGGAAGAGAGGTGTGAGACAATGCGTGAGAGACAGGCATAAAGATAATGTGCGTACATGAGACACGTAGGCAGGTCCATGTATATAGAAAGGGTCGATGAGGATTGTGCGTGTGTATGTTTGCGAGAGGAAGAGTGCTTGTGATAAATGTTAGTGAAAACAGTTGTAAATGGTTACGAGAGAGAGGGAGGGTTATATCTAGAGCATGTGTGCGAGAAAGACACCTCGGGAGAGAGTGTGTGAGCATGTGTGAGAGACCACCGATGGAGAGTGAAACTACACGTAAAAGACTGCTCTACACATTGATTAAAGATATAAATTGTATCCAAATATTAGGATGGGATCATGATATTTGCAATTCGCGTAAGGAGCGGTCATTGATCTATCAGACATCTAGATTCTATCGAATTTGAGCATGCCTATGTTATTATTCGACACAATTGATCCACATAGTTAGTATTTTGAACTCCAGACAATGCATCGCTTTAGAAATCGAATATAAACGCGAGTATAGTTCATGTTGTGTGTGTAAAGCACATTATACATACGAAAGTTACACAATGGACATTATAAATAGCTACTACCTATGAACTAGCATACATTTGAATTCAACTTAAGGTGGTTTAAAAAAATTGAATTCAACATGAAGTCCATTCAATTATTTGAATTTGATATCATGGCATTTGTAAACCATACCTAAATTATGGGGGCACCAATCTTTTCTCTGATTTTGTACATAATAGCATATGTAGTCGTGTACAAAATAGATTCAAATTTAGCTCCTCCATTCCAAAATAATCGTAGTTATACGATTTTCAAGTGTCAAAATTTCAAAAAGAAGTGGATAATTTAATGAGGTTTTCAAACATACAAGGTCAAATATAACGTTGTATATTTAGGTCAATCCTCACAGTTCAAGAGTACTCTAAACGTGAATGCTTGTGTTTCAAAATTTCGAACGAAGCACCAAAAGAGCCTCTAATCGCCCAAAACCGCGTGAGACCAATGTTTGGTAGTACAAGGAAATTACTTTTCTAATAACTCTGACCCGTGAAACCTACCGGCCCGACGTCCAAAGGTCTAAACCGGGGTAGGTTTGTAGCTTCATATAGACCCCACGCAACCGCATCCAAAAAATATTCATACATAATGGCGCCTAAGCACACATGCACGCGGCCAAAATCGCTCCCGCCCACTATTTGGGATACCTGGGATTACCATCCTACCCCCGACCCGCAGTAGGTCCCAAATTTAAGAGGGGGGCAAAGTTTGTACTTTCCCCAAATTTCAAACAAGCGCGTCCCATCTTCTGTTCAAAAAAGCCAAAAACAAGCGCGTCCCAGACAGAAACATGGTTCCCCCACCCATCCGATTCCCCATTTGTACTCCGTGGGCGCCAAAACTACCTCTCCACCAGCCGCGAAACCCCGACGTCCTCCGTCCGCCACCCCATCCCACCCATCAACCGCCACCCTCCTCCATCATGCTGGAGCCGATACCCCGACGTTATCGTCCACCGCAACCTCAACCGCAACGCCCTCCACGGCTAGTAGTTCAAGCCGAGGCCGAGCCGTCCGTACCCGAGCCAGTTCAACCACGCCATCCTACGCCTCACCACTGCCGCTCCAACTTCGCCACCCTCCACCGCACCGGAGTCGTTCCTGCTATGCCGCCCTTCGCCGCCTCGGATCTGCTTCCCCTCCGCCGACATACGGCCATGGCAACACAGTCAACAATTTGGCCATGGGTTCGTCCAAGCATGCACCCTCCAGAACATCAGTTTCCCCGGTAAAAACAAGAAGATCGGCACGACATGTGGGGGTGACCACACCGGCAACCGAAAAAGGTACTCCTCTTCCCTTATTCATGCAAATCTTACTTCTCTGCTTGCATGGTATTCATCCCACAGAAGACACTAGTTGACCGCTTCTTCTTGATACTAGATGTTCCTAGTAACTCGCGATGCACAAGGTTTCTCCTCATATACTATTTCACCTTAGCTAGAGGTCCGTCGCCCCCCTGAATTTCAATTTCTGGCCACTTGATTCCCAATTAACGGAAGCATTCCCCGGCGTAGCAGGCGCTAGTACGCCTATTACGCTGGGGAAGTAGCGCCTTGGTGTTTATCATAGGGGCGTGTGCGGCCTAGAGCTACTGGCGCCTGATCTGGAGGTCGGCTGGGATTAAAGGGATGGCCTGGGGGCGCTGCCAAGCACGGCGGTGGTGTGAGGTCGATGGGAGGGCGGGGCGGCGGAGGCAGGGGTCTGGGTCGGTGGTCGCTGGCGGTTCGAGAAAGATCGTCAACAGTGACTAGAGGGAGGTAGACTAAGGCTATCTGCCCGTTCCTTATAGATTGGATGGTTCATTAAAAAAATTGACTGACCTATTTATTTTCAGTCGACTGTTATCTTAGATATGAAAACATGTGGTGGTGTGCTGGAGGATTACCTACATTTCCTGTGCTCATATATTACAAAATCATACGGAGTAGAATCTAATTTTGTTTGCCATGTAATGTTGTAGAGCTATCATATGTCTCCTGTCATTTATTTTTCAGCCACCTGCTATCTGCTACTTTTACAGTGCACTAGTTCTGCACACACTTCACCCTTACTCTCACTGTTGTGTTTTTATGCAAGGGTATTCCAGACTCTGTTGCCATGAGAGAAGCCAAAAAGAAAAGAGATAAGTCGCTCCAGCTTGTTGTGCGGCTAGGCAAGACATGTTTTGACGCTTTAATGGGTGCAGTGTCAGCAGATGGAGACGGGGAACATAGCTCTGGAGTTGATGACCTCGCTCGCAATGAACCACCATCCTAGGTGCTTGCTTTAACTTCGCGATGTCATATGTGGTTGCATGTTCCATATGGTGTCTAGCTTGTATTCGAAAGGCCGAAGTCGATAAGATAAGGAAAGATATTTTTTACATGAACCACCATCCCGTGAGCACCAGAAGACAAATAGCTAGTCAGGGCACTGGCCGAGCCAGTGACAAGCCCAACAAAGATAGGCATCACCTGGAAGCCAACTAAAAAGCTGCGATGGTGGCAAAGCAGCCCACCTCCCACCAGGCTCTCAGGTCCTAGATGATCATGCTCACCACTCCAGCCGGATGTCTAGCTTGTATTGCTTCCAATTTGGTTAAATTGCATCTGCTTAGCTTACACATTATACCTTTGAATATGACATGCCTTTCTTTTTTTGGTACATACTAGTACATCTGTGTATTAACCATGTTCTTACATCAAACTAATGTTCTTGTGTATCCCTCATCAATCACTTATGACGAGGCAGGCAGGCAAGGGGACTACTCCTCATTTAAAGAATGCAGCGTCAGCCTCCCGACATGATTCTCAAGAAACAGAAATGCTAGATGAAGATAGTGAACGTAGCTCTGTAGTTGATTAGAACATTTCCCCTACACTAGCATCGCAGGTGCTTGCTCTAACTTGGCAGCGTGATATGTGGTTGCATGTTGCATACGGTGTCTAGATTGTAATTCTTCCAATCTGGTTAAACTGCATGTGCTAGTGTGCTTAGCTTATACATTATACCTGTTAATGTGACATGCCTTCCTATATTTAGTACATAGTACATCTGTCTATTAAGCATGTCCTTACATAAAACTATTGTTTTTTTTGTATCCCGCATCAATCAACATGACGAGACACCTTTAGTATATGCAGTGCGATATTAGTTGCATCTTTCATATGATTTATAGCATGCGCTGCTTCTAATTTGTTGAAATTCCATTTATGATGGGACGATTTTAACTTGGTAGAGTCATATTGGTTGCATCTTTCATGTGGTGTCTAGCTTGCATTGCTTCTTATTTGTTGGAATGGTTTCTGGTTAGTTTACGCAAACAGTTGTGAACATGCCATGCCGTCCTGTTTTTCGTACATATTCCATCCTGGTATCATGTGTTTGCCTTACATCAAAGTAGTGATTGTCAGTATCATGCATGAATGAGTTCTAAAGAGACAATTTTATTGCTTTTTCTTGTCGGTTTTACTTGACAATTCAAAATCAATAAGAAGGAAGTTAGCAAGGCAGCGGATAAAGGTGCTCCTTCCGAACGGAGGGCCTCTACAGTTTCTACTCCTCCACACCCCCAAGATGATTTCCAAGACAACACATGCATAGACACTCAACAAAGCTGTGTTTATGATGAGCACGTCTCCCCTAGTGCAACATCACCGGTGCTCCCTCTAACTTGGCACTGTTATATGTGGTTGCATGTTATGTGTGCTGTCTAGCTTGTATTGCTTCTAATTTTGTTGAATTCCATCTGCTTACTTTACACATTATACTTGAGTAAGACACATGTTCCTGTTTCTAGAACATACAATATCTGTCTATCACACCATGTTCTTACATCATATTACTACTGTTGTGTAACCTGCAACAATCACTTATCACAAGACACGTTTGACTTCGGAGTGTGATATAGGTTACATCTCACATTCTTTTCTAGCTTGTACTACTAATTTGTTGAAATGGCACTTATGACGAGACAGTTTTAACTTGGTAGAGTGAAATTTGTTGCATCTTTCATATGGTGTCTAGCTTTCATTGCTTCTAATTTGTTGAAATGCCTTCTCCTTAGTTTACACATCATAAGCTGTGAATATGCAATGGCACTAATGACGAGAGACCTCTAACATGGTAGTGTGATGTTGTTTGCATCTTGCATATGATTTATTTCTTGTACTGCTTCACATTTGTTTAAACGCCATTTATGATGAGACACTGTTAACTTGGCAGAGCGATATTTATAGCATCTTTCATATGGTGTCTACCTTCCATTGCATTGCTTCTAATTTGGTGAAATGTCTTCTTCTTAGTTTACACATCATAGTTCTGGTTATATCTTCCGTCCTGTTTTTCATACATATTACATCCTCCTATCATGTGGTTGTCTAACATCAAAGTTCAGTTCGTCTGCATCACGCATCAATTTGTTCTGAAGAACTAAATTGTTATTCGTTTTTCTTGTCGGTTTGACTTAACATGGCACAGAGAAAGAGGAAGAAACACAGAATGGCAGGGAATGAGAAGCGGATGAATCCTGTAGTTTCTGCTGGTATTGATGGTGCAATAGAAGATAAAAGTCCAGTAGAAAATTCTACAAACACGGCATCCCATGCTACACGAGTTGCAAAAAAAGACAAACATAAACAAATAGCTGCCACCAAACAAGCAGAGATAGCCCTAGTTCTTGCAACACCTACCACAGTACTACCAGCTGCACGACGTACTCGTGCGTCAACTGAGCTAGCAGCACGTTCCCAAGCTCCCTTGCCACCTGACGCTACTTCCCAAGCACTCTTGACACAAGACGAGTTGGAAATATCAGATGAACCTTGTGAGCTTCAACAGCAAGAAGGTAGTTGCTGGAGTCAAGTTACAGTTGCATGCTTCTTTATATGTAGTCTCACAGTTTGATGTACACTAACACTTCCTATGTTTGTTGTTGGACTAGCACCTAGGCACAAGAGGAAGCAAACATCAGGGATAATGCTCGATAGGTTAACTAAATCTAGAGGAGGAAGAATGGAGATCCGTTTTGAGGCAGGTTTAAAAAGGCCACGTGATGCTACAGAGTCAACCAAGTTAGTATCAGAGGCAGCGGTTGCTGTTAGGTGTCATGTACGTATCCTCCCAACATGGATTCAGTACAGGAATGACAAAGATGAAACCCAGTTCAACACCTTCCTCGACCATTTATCTGTAAGTATGGTTATGTATGGAAACTAGTAATATCGTCTTGCTCTGTCCAATACTTTCTAGGTTGCTGATAATGAGACTCCCATAATTTTCAACAGATGAGGTTCAAGTTGGATAGCCAAGATGATGCAACCAGACAAGCTTGCACCCATGTTTTCAAGTCTGCTCTGCGACAGTATCGGTATAACTTGAGGAAAACTCACTTTGAAGGCAAGGCTAACAGTGAACTTGCCCAAACATCTCCAGTGGAAAATATATCTGATGAAGAGTGGAGAGGCCTTGTTAAACACTGGTCCGATCCGAAGTATCAGGTACATTATATATATGTCATCAGATCACATGTTGAAGTCCTATTTACGCATGTGCCATACAAATCTATCTTCTTGTAGGTGAACTGTTCAAAGAACAAGGCCAACCGTACGAAAGTGAAATTCCAACAGATGACAGGATCTCATAGCTATATTGCACACTGCGAGGCTCTTGTAATTAGCTGCTGTTTCACTCTTTTTGCTGTACCATATTATCAGATCTATATTGCCTTGTTCCAAATGCATAGGAAAGCCCGCAAGGACCAAAAAGTACCTGAACCAAATGCTATGGAAATCTTCAAGGACCGTCACACCAGCAAGAAGAAGGGCATGACTACACCAGTCAAAGCCCCTGTTGTAAGTCCTTAATCCTCATGCCTTTTAACTACTACTTACTCTGACTTGTGCCTTGAACTGCATGGTTTGCAGCCAATGTCTATTACTCTTTTCAATTTTATACACAATTTTCTTAGCGTATCATTGCACCTTACAAGGTTTAAAAGAGAGGAGTGATGTTCCTTTCATCTTGACCCGTAATCTAGTTCCGTGCTGGACTTGCCCACACAACGTTACAATTGCCTGTTTGTCTGTTCTTAGTTGTTTTGTGATATGAATGACGTCATACTATGCTTACCATATTATAAACTTCATCTCTTCATCCTTAGCCCTCAATACAATGTGAAGAAATAGACAATACATTAGCGATGGTACATGGTCATATGTTTGGAACCTGGTTTTATTATGTACTTTGCAATAAAATATAACTAATATTTTACATGTGTTCACCAGAATAAGTTCTGTATATAGACCAAAGCTATTTTGTTTGGTTTTGCTGCCTCCTTAATATCTTCTGATCTGGTACTACTAATGTAAAACCTCAACTTTTCAGCGAGCTATGTAAAAAATGGTGGAACCGCCAAAGGTGGCGAGGCAACTATAACCGCAATGTCAGCTCTTGCTGCAGTGGGTCAGTACCTGTCCACTAATAGTGCCAAAAGCACGTTCCTGCGTAATACTAGGTTGGTTGTTAAGGCAATATCGTCCAAACTGCCTCATGATCAAGATATGCAAGCTCAAAGCAATGTTGTATCTGCGCTCCAGACACAAGTCCATTCCCTAACAGAGACCCTTTGTGAAACAAGGAGAAACATTGCTCAATGTCATCAAGATATGCATGGTTTTGAAACCAGACTATCAGACATTTGCTATGTTGTTCAGGAGCCTAGGGGAAATGAAGGCGAGGGTTATGGTGCTCCATCGGACAATACAACATGAAAATGTAACAGTCAGGTCAAATGAACTGAGCTTCTGAACTTCTGGTGGTGCATTTATCTGCTAGACTGTTAAGTTTTATGCCAACCTTCCTTTTGTTATATAGTTGTAATTTGTTTTGGTGCGATACAAAATGTATTCTTAACGTGCATCCACCGCCTGAAGAAAATAGCAAGCCATTTTTGTATAGTGTATGGTGTTCCCTATACTTGCACTGGTGGCGATTTTTGATGCCGAGTGGATGTAATCTGTGCAATCGCCTTAATAGCCTAGCGTTAGTTTCGGCCTTATTTATTTCCTAGTCTTCTTTTTCCATGGTTTGCTAGTGGCCACAACTACCATGGGCCATATACGGGCCGTAGGATCCATGGGTCACCTATGGGCCGTCGATAAATGGGCCTGTAATCGGTGGGCCTCGGGCCGTCGGATAAATGTGTCTACATGGGCCATAATCGGGCGTAATTGGTATCGGCCCAGCACGGTAACAGGACGTTAACAGGCCGTAGGACAGCAAAGGCTTAATTCTGTCACAGGCATAACGGGTCGTTAACGGGCCAGAATATAGGACGGGCTGGAAACGGGGCAACGGGTTAACAGGCCAGAAACGGGCCGACTCTTGCCATGGGCCGATTTTGGCCCATTAGGGTAACATGCCAGTAACGGGCCGACTCTTGCCATGGGCTGAATTTGGCCCATTAGTGGAATAGGCCAATAATGGGTCGGAAGTAATCGAGGGCCGAAAAGGAGCCCAAGAACGTATGGGTCGTCAATAGGCCGAAAGCTAACACGGGCTGGAAATGGCCCATGTAAATCTCGGGCCGTTAACGGGTATAAAGAAAATTACTGTTCATTATGGGCTAGACTCACGGTGGGCCTGCAATGGGCCGAAAGATACGAAGCCTCATATGGGCCGAAAGACATTGTGGGCCATACATGGGCCAAAAGTGAAATGGGATGGTATTATATTCGACGGCCCACATGACATTGTTGGGCCGATTTCCTTTAGGGCCTAATGGGCCGCGAGTTAACGGGCCGTAAAATGGGCTATTTGCAAAGAGGCCGTTAACAGGCTTTTCATGGGCCAGCCCGTTAACTTTTGACCAAGTCAAACGGGCCGGCTTTGTAAGCTAAATAGGCCACTGTTGGGCCGTGCCATGTGTCGACATATCATAGGCGCCTATCTGACCCACTGACGAGCTGACACGTGTTTCGTCCGGCCAATAAGAATTTTACACGTGGAAATTTCCCATTGGTCGGGGCTGTTAACGGGTTATCGGATCCAAAACCCGACCCGATAGCTTAACGGCGTTCCGTTACGGTGGATGCCACGTGTCGGTCACCGTTGACGAAAGCACATCTATGACGCGCGATTTATCGTCATGGAAGTGGACACTTCCGTGATGATAATTTTGGTAATGTCATGGAACACTTCTATGACAGCACAGGTATGACTATCTTGATTCTGTCATAAATTTGTCATGGATGTACATGCATGACAAAAAAGCGACCTACTGTGACAAACGCGTATCATCACGGAAGTGTATTTTTTTGTAGTGTCCACTCTCTAGCCCATCTCCTCTCTATCTTCTCAATGCGCACCTTGCGCTGATTTTTATCTTCCTCGGGAGGTGTGCAGTACCCAACATAGATGTCATCAGGGATTTCAAACGTTGTGTTGATCTCTGGCTTCTTTCCTCCTTTCTGTGGCTTCTTACCATCAGCCATTTTCTTCAGTTGAGGAATTTGAACAATCGAATTTTCTGAAGAAGTATGCAATTTTTCTTCGAGCAACGCTGCAAATGAGTTAAGTTGATGAGAACCTAGTGATTCAGCAGCGGACATGAGTACCTGTGAACAGAGTATAGTTGCGAGGAATTTGGAGAGGTCATATGCATTCTTAGAAGGTTTTGTAAAAAGAACAAGTTTGAGGAATTTAACCAGATAAGCCTTGAAGAATTTCACTAAGCGTTCTTTGTCTTAGGTTCCAAAGATGTATAGATCGAAAATCCACACATTTGAGGAATCTTGAAGAAAAACATAGCTTAGAGAAACGAATCAAGAACAGATGACATGTGAGGTGTTTTAGTGTGTGAAGATTTGAAGAAAAACACCTTTGAAGATTTTGTAGACAATCATTTGAATCATAGAGGGCAGTAAAAGTATCTTTTAATTACCCTGAACGAAGAACACGGTGAACTGTGAGGTGGAGAAGTGAAGTTTGTCTGTGCAGATCTTCCAGGCCCTAACTCGGTGGAGGAAGACGGCTACGGCGGCGGCGGAGTGAAGATTTCCATGGCCGGCGCGAGTACGACGGCGATGAGGTCGAGGCAGTGAAGCTTTTCCTCACCGGCGACGATGAAGTAGAGGCGGCGCTAGGGTTTGAGAAGCTCGAGCTAGAGAGGGAGGTCGAGCGGAGTAAAGGAAGTGAGGAAGGGGAGAGGGGTATTTATAGCCACGGTGAAAAACTGTTCGCCCGAAGAATTTGGACGAACGTGCCCCTAGCCCTTCTCATTCGCATGACATGTGTCACCCACGTACTGAGAGGTGGAGATCGTGTGTGATCGTGGGTGAAAGAATAAGTATATCGTGGGATGCGGAACGGTTTGAGCGGCAAAGCCGAAAATTTAGATAAGATAGGTTTTAAAGTTCCATTCGCAATTTCTTCAGCTGACAAGGACACAGTGAAGATTTTGAACGAGTTTCAAATAGAACGCACATGAAGAATTTGTGAATAGATTGGGTTGAGTATAGATAAAGGGGAAGGGTACGATCACATTCACTTAGCAGAAAAAAACAACTTGAAGAAATAGTCATAAGTGAATGCTGTAGAGGGCATAAACACACACACACACACACACACACACACACACACACACACACACACATATATATATATATATATAGCCAATGAAGAAAAACGACAGAAACAGTGAAGACAATGCAAAGTTGAAGAATTTGAACAACTGAGGAATTTCAACTTTGGGTGGTGGCGTGACCCACCGTATAAGAATGATGATTTCAGACACCGCGTACAATTGTCGTAGGGTTCTGAGAATCAAATTCTTCATTAATTTCTTCACAATTAGAGTGTTATTATTCATTGATTGAAGAAAAACGTTTCTTCATGTGTTGCACATCTAAGTCATCAATTTTGCATAAGTGTTAGGATGAGTGTCCTTTTCAAAGAACATTCGAAGATTCTAAGATATTTAGCTCACACCGCAACTTGCTAAATCTCTTCTCATCCAAGGTCTTTGTGAAGATATCGGCTAGCTGTTCTTCAGTATTCACATGCTCAATAGAAATGTCGCCCTTCAACACATGATCACGAAGAAAATGATGACGAATCTGAATGTGCTTTGTCTTCGATTGCTGAACTGGGTTGTGAGCAATCTTTATGGCACTCTCATTGTCACATAAGAGAGGCACATTCTTCATGTTGACGCCATAGTCCTTGAGAGTTTGCTTCATCCATAGCAATTGAGCACAGCAAGAACCAGCGGCAATGTACTCAGCTTCAGCAGTAGATAGTGATACGCAGTTCTGTTTCTTCGAGGACCAACAGACCAAAGATCGTCCAAGGAAATTACATGTACCAGATATTGACTTGCGGTCCACATGATCACCAGCATAATCAAAGTCAGAATATCCAATGAGATCAAAAGCCGAGCCCTTGGGGTACCATAATCCAAGTGTTGGTGTGTGAGCCAGATATCGAAGAATATGCTTCACAGCCTTATGGTGTGATTCCTTCAGTGTAGCTTGAAATCGGGCACACATGCAAACACTAAGCATAATATCTGGCCTAGATGCACATAAGTACAATAAAGAACCAATCATGGAGCGGTATACCTTATGATCGAAGTCAATACCATTTTCATCAGTGCACAGATGGCCATTTGTGGGCATAGGAATTTTGACGCCTTTGCAATCTTGCATGCCGAATTTCCTCAGTACATCCTTGAGGTATTTCTCCTGAGATATGAATATGCCATTGCATTGTTGGCGAATTTGAAGACCTAAGAAGAATTTCAACTCTCCCATCATAGACATTTGATATTCTTCACTCATCATATAGGAAAATTCATCACTATAACGTTGGTCAGTACAACCAAAGATAATATCATCAACATATATTTGGCACACAAACAATTCACCATCATAAGATTTAGTGAAAAGAGTAGGGTTGAGTGAACCGGGTTTGAAGCCTTTCTTCATAAGGAATTCCTTCAAAGTATCATACCACGCCTGTGGGGCCTGCTTGAGGCCATAGAGGGCCTTATTGAGTCCGAAGACTTTGTCAGGATTCTTTGGATCTTCAAAACCTGGGGGTTGAGCAACATATACTTCTTCCTCAAGTTACCATTGAGGAATGCACGTTTCACATCCATTTGATATAAAGTGATATCATGATGGTTAGCATAAGCAAGTAATATGCGAATAGCCTCAAGTCTAGCAATAGGTGCAAAAGTTTCATCGAAATCAATTCCTTCAACCTGTGTGTAGCCTTGAGCTACAAGCCGTGCCTTATTCCTTACCACAAGGCCATTTTCGTCTTGCTTGTTGCGATAAATCCACTTTGTGCCAATGATATTGTGCTTGCGAGGATCTGGACTTTTGACCAGTTCCCAGACATTGTTGAGCTCGAACTGATGTAATTCTTCTTGCATGGCCTGAATCCACTCAGGCTCCAGAAATGCTTCATCTACCTTAGTGGGCTCTGTGATAGAGACAAAAGCATAGTGCCCACAAAAGTTAGATAAATGTGAAGGTTTTGAGCGTGTGAGAGGACTTGATGCTTTAATGTCATTGATGATCTTTTCAACTTGCACTTCTTTTGCAATGCGAGGATGAGCTGGTTGTCGTTGAGGAATTTGATCAACATTTTCTTCAGCACCATTTTCTTCAGGTACATTAGCTCGACGTTCTTCATGTTATGGAATGACTTCTTCAGCAGATTCTTCAGTAGGAATGACATCCTCAGTAGCCTTAAACTTGATAGTTTCCTCAAGTGCTGGTTCATCTATCACAGAAGGTAGGTGCTCTCCTTGCGAGCCATTAGTTTCATCGAACCGCACATCTACAGTTTCAACAACCTTGTGAAGAACGTTGTTGAAGACTCTGTAGGTGTGCGAGTCCTTTCCGTAACCAAGCACAAAACCTTCATGTGCTTTCGGTGCAAATTTTGAGTTGTGATGAGGATCTCTAATCCAACATTTAGCACCGAAGACTTTGAAATAACTTACATTGGGTTTCTTATCAGTGAGGAGTTCATAGGCAGTCTTCTTGAAGAATTTGTGAAGATATACTTTGTTGATGATGTGGCATGCAGTATCAATTGCATCAATCCAAAAACGACGAGGTGTCTTGTATTCATCAAGCATAGTGCAAGCCATCTCAACAAGAGTTATGTTCTTGCGCTCCACGAAGCCGTTCTGCTGAGGAGTATAAGGAGCAGATAACTCATGAGTAATACCAAGTTCATCAAGATAGTCATCAAGACCAGAATTCTTGAACTCAGTTCCATTGTCACTTCTGATGTGCTTGATATTCACACCAAAGTTGGTTGAAGCCCTCGAGGAAAATCGTTTGAAGACTTCCTGCACTTCATGTTTGTAAGTAACAATGTGTACCCATGTGTATCGAGAGTAATCATCAACAATAACAAAGCCATATAGAGATGCATCATTTGTAACAGCAGAATAATGATTAGGGCCAAAAAGGTCCATATGAAGCAATTCAAATGGTCGAGTGGTAGTCATGATTGTCTTCGCTGGATGCTTGGCCTTGGTCATCTTTCCATCTTCACAGGCTCCGCATAAGTGATCCTTGAGGAATTTGACATTCTCGATGCCAATGGCATGCTTCTTCTTCGCAAGCGTGTGCAAATTCCTCATGCCTGCATGACCAAGTCGTCAATGCCAGAGCTAGCCTTCTGAAGCTTTTGCAAGTAGGCACATGGCTGGTTGTGGTCCTGTAGAGAAATCAACAATATACAAGTCTCCTCTCCTAAAGCCTTTGAAGACTTTGGAATTGTCAGCTTCCATAACCACAACACAACGGTACTTGCCAAAGACAACAACCATATCAAGACCGCAAAGCATTGAGACAGACATGAGGTTGTATCCTAAGGACTCGACAAGCATGACTTTGTCCATGTGTTGACCCTTTGATATCGCAACCTTACCTAGACCCAATACCTGACTTTTGCCTTTGTCAGCAAAGATGATATGCTTCAGATGCGATGGTGATAAGGGAGCATCCATCAATCGATTCTTATCACTAGTCATATGATTTGTACATCCACTATCGAGGACCCACTCAGTGGCTTTGGGTTGATCATCGTGTAGATGAATTAGTGCAGCTTACGAACTCATATACTTCATCAGTGAAGAATATGACATCAAATCATCAGATTAATTTCATCAAGCAAGAGAACAGATAAAGTAGTATGAGGACGTGAGAAATGAAAGTTCATTTCTTTATGATTAGCCTGCATCCTTTCAGGCACATTCAGGTCTCCAGCAAATTCTTCAGACGATTACATACGTCTGGAGACCTGACCCTGCAGAAGAGATTAGTTCTTTTTCTTTACCACCCACATCTGAAGGGGTGACAAAGAGTTCATCACTCTGCGAGCTCCATATGAGAAAGGTGGCATAGACGCCAACCCATTTCGTTTCACATAAGAGGGGTTAGGATAAGCATATGAATAAGCAGAGAAATTCTTTGAGGACTTATGAACATAATAATTAGAAGAATAATGCTCATATTCATAGCCCTTAGCTCTTCCCTGCGAAACAGAGTTGTTAGCACGATGATATTCATATGAGGACTTTGATCCTTTTGAGGAGTTGGGTCCATATGAAGAATTTTATCTGGAGTTCCTATTCTTCACAGGTGGTGTCCTGAGGACATTCACCTAAAGGCTTTCAAGGCACCTTTTGGGAACCCAGATTTTCTTCATAGGAGGACCGTTCCTGCAGTTAGTGCCAACATATCTAGCAAATACTTCACCATTCTGATTTTTGAACAATTTATAGTTGAAGTCAATTGACTCATCATCAGAACGAGGAGATTCACATGCAAAGCCAGATAAGTTAGATGGATCAACTGGAGGTCCCTTTGCAGCAACCCATGAGGTTTTGGGGTACTGCTCAGGCTTCCAATATGTACCATCAACATTAAATTTCCTCTCAAAGGCAATGCCCTCTTTCCTAGGGTTCCTGTTGAGGATCTGCTTTTTAAGCACATCACAAAGAGTCTGATGCCCTTTGAGGCTTTTGTACATGACTGTCATGTACAATTCCTTCAGCCCTGCATCATCAGTGATACTAGCAATGTCCTCAGACGAGGAATTAGAGATAGCAAAGGCAGGTGAAGAATTTGAAACATTAGCAGCATTTGAACATTCAGGTGAAGAATTAGCAGATTCACGTTCAATGCACTTCAAGCATGGAGGAACAAATTCTTCCTGAGAAGCGCTGATTTGTTAAGCAAGTAATGAATCGCGCTCCTTATGAAGATCTTCATAACTCACCCTTAGCATTTCAAGATCTTGCTTTCTTTGAAGAAATTCACAAGAAAGCTTCTCATGATCACATAAAGAGTGTTATGATGACCTTGAAGGTTGTCAAACCTAGTCTGAAGTCTCCGAAGATTTTCAGTCAAGGCTTTAGTGCGATCCATTTCTTCACCCAACATATCATCACTTTTGTCTAGCATGTTTTGAACCTTTTCAAAAGCCCTTGGTTGTTTTACAGCAATCTTAGCAAGTTTAGAATAGCTGGGCTTGAGGTTTTCATCAAATTCATTCTCACTTGATTCAGAGGAGGTATATTTGAGTACCTTGGCACCCTTTGCCATGAAGCAATAGGTGGGGGCGTAGTCATCATTGCCTTCATCAGCCTTGTTGGTGAGGTCATTTTCTTCAGTGTTGAAGATAGACTTGCTGGCGAATGTAGTAGCGAGGGCTAGGCTCGCCACACCGGATTCGGACTCCTCAGATGCCTCCTATTCCTCATTTTCTTCAGATTCAGCCTCAGAGTCCATTTCCTTGCCAATGAATGCCCGAGCCTTCTTGGAGCTGCTCTTCTTGTGAGATGAAGACTTTGAGGATTTTGATAATGAAGATTTTGAGGATTTCTTCTTTTTCTTCGCTTCATCAGAATTGTAATCCTTGTATTTCTTCTTCTTTGATTCCTTTTCCCACTAAGGACAATCTTGAATGCAATGTCTAGGTTTCTTGCATTTGTGACAAAGCCTCTTCTTGTAGTCACTGGATGAGGAATCATTGCTCCTTGAGGGTCTTCCAAAGCGACCACGTCTTGAGAACTTCTGGAATTTCTTCACGAGCAGTGCTAGCTCATGGCTTAGTTCTTCAGGATCACCAAGGATTCTACCAGAGTCTTCATCTTTGGACTCAGATACTGCCTTGGCCTTCAGTGCACGTGATCTGCCATAGCTCGAACCATAGAGATCTCTCTTTTCAGCAAGCTAGAACTTATGAGTATTTAGCCTCTCGAGGATATCAATGGGATCAAGTGACTTGTAATCAACACGTTCTTGTATCATCAATGCCCGAGTATCAAATGAGGAATCAAGCGATCTTAGCAATTTCTTCGCCACCTCATGGTCGGTGATGTCAGTGGCACCAAGAGCTTGAAGCTCATTTGAGATGTCAGTGAGGCGATCGAAGGTTTGTTGAACATTTTCATTGTCGAGTCTTTTGAAGCAGTTGAAGAGATTGCAAAGAACATCAACTCGAGAGTCACGCTGTGTTGAGACTCCTTCATTCACCTTGGACATCCTATCCCAGATAAGCTTAGCAGTTTCCAAAGCACTCACTCTTCCATACTATCCTTTGCTCAGATGGCCACATATGATATTCTTCGCTTGAGAATCGAGTTGCTTGAATCTCTTCACATCAGCAACATTTAGAGAAGGTGTGACTGAGGGAACACCATTTTCCACAACATACCAGAGATCGTTATCAATTGCCTCAAGATGCATTCGCATCTTATTCTTCCAGTAGGGGTAATCCGTTCCATCGAAGGTAGGACACCCAACAGAGACCTTGATCATACCTGCGGTCGACATAACTAAACTCCAGGTGGTTAAACCAAAATCACACAGAACAAGGGAGTACCTTGCTCTGATACCAATTGAAAGTGCGTTATATCGACTAGAGGGGGGGTTAATAGGCGATTTTTATGAATTCTTCACTGAGGAATTTGCCGGTGAGGAAATTCCTTAGCGAAGAACTACTAGCAGCGGAATAAGTACTCAAAAGTAAATATAACAGAACACAAGCATAGTCATCATGATGAAATGAAGACAAGCACAGACTACAGAAAGCGTAAACACAGGATAACATAGGATGAAGACAAACAGACTAAAGAAATTGAACTGAGGAAATTGAAAAAGTCTTCAGTCAAAGTCTTCAAACACAGATACGAACAAGCACTCAACACAGTTATGAGGAAATGAAAGAGTTGAGGAAATAGAACCAGTGAGCTTGGTGAAGACAATGATTTGGTAGACCAGTTCCAACTGCTGTCTCAGTGGTACATCTGGTTGGAGCGGCTAGGTATTTAAACCTGAGAACACACAGTCCTGGACACATAGTCCTCACCGTATTCTCCTTGAGCTAAGGTCACACAGACCTCGCCCAATCACTCGTGGTAAGTCTTCAGGTGACTTCCGAACCTTCACAAACTTGGTCACTCGGCGATCCACAATTCCTCTTGGATGCTCTAGACCTTGACGCCTAACCGTCTGGAAGAAGCACAATCTTCAAAGGTAACAAGCGTCAGATCCACGCAGGATCAATCTCTTCAGTGATGCTCAATCACTTGGGGTTTGTAGGTGTTTGGGTTTGGGTTTTCCTCACTTGATGATTTTTGCTCAAAGTCCTCGGAGGATGGGATGCTCTCAAATGACAAGTGTCAATTTCCCTCAGAGCAGCCAACTAGCTAGTGGTTGTAGCAGGCTGCTATTTATAGCCTAGGGAGCAACCCGACATGATAAGACATAAATGCCCTTCAATGATATGACCGTTAGGTGGGTAGATATTTTGGGACAGCTGGCGCATAGCACAGCAACGGTCGGAAATTTGAGTATCAAATTCCTCAGGGCTATCATGTTCCTCACTGTGTAGGTAATCCGCACTAGCGAATTCCTAACTCCTCAGTCAGAACAAATTCCTCAGAGACCAGAAGAACTTCGTCTATATCACTGAAGAATATGACTGAACTGTATGAGATTTCCAATGGCTTCGCTCGAAGGGATTGGTAGGTGTAGGATTTTGAGTTGAGCATCACATGGAAAATTTTCCTTAGTATTTCCTCGACCCCCTTTAACAGTACGGTGTTTTCTATGACTCAAGAAAGAGAAAATGAAACTATGAAAACAAAAGTCTTCATGCTTCATGTTCCTCGAATGAATACCAAGTCTTCAGGATTGCACCAATTTCTTCACTTTCAAAGTCTTCAGAAATCCAAAGTCTTCAGTCGAAGAACTTCATTTTAGCAGTCGACTTTCTCTGTAAATATCAAACTCCTCATAGTCTTATAGACCTGTGTACACTCATAAACACATTAGTCCCTTAACCTATAAGTCTTTAATACACCAAAATCACTAAGGAGCACTAGATGCACTTACAGTAATTCTGCTGAAAACAACGTCAGTCCGGGTTAGTTCCATTCAAATAATGCAAGTTAGAGTCCAAAACAAGGGCAAAAGTGTCTGGAAAAGTAGATACGATGGAGACGTATCAACTCCCCCAAGCTTAAACCTTTGCTTGTCCTCAAGCAATTCAGTTGACAAACTGAAAGTGATAAAGAAAAACTTTTACAAACTCTGTTTGCTCTTGTTGTTGTAAATATGTAAAGCCAACATTCAAGTTTTCAGCAAAGATTATAACTAACCACATTCACAATAACGCTTAGGTCTCAAGTTTACTCATATCAATGGCATAATCAACTAGCGGGCAATAATAATAAATCTCGGATGACAACACTTTCTCAAAACAAACATAATATGATATAACAAGATGGTATCTCGCTAGCCCTTTCTGAGACCACAAAACATAAATGTAGAGCACCTTTAAAGATCAAGGACCGACTAGACATTGTAATTCAAGGTAAAAGAGATCCAGTCAAGTCATACCCAATGTAAACTAACAATAATGAATGCAAATGACAGCTGTGCTCTCCAACTGGTGCTTTTTAAATAAGAGGATGATGACTCATCATAAAAGTAAATAGATAGGCCCTTCGCAGAGGGAAGCAGGGATTTGTAGAGGTGCCAGAGCTCGGTTTTGAAATAGAGATGAATAATATTTTGAGCGGTATACTTTCATTGTCAACATAACAACCAAGAGATGGCGATATCTTCCATGCTACACACATTATAGGCGGTTCCCAAACAGAATGGTAAAGTTTATACTCCCCCTTCCACCAACAAGCATCAATTCATGGCTTGCTCGAAACAACGAGTGCCTCTAACTATCAAGAGTCCCAGGGGGAGTTTTGTTTGCAATTATTTTGATTTAGTTTGCATAAAGCATGGGACTGGGCATCCCGGTGACCGGCCACTTTCTCATGAGTGAGGAGCAGAGTCCACTCCTCTTGAGAATAACCCGCCTAACATGGAAGATACAGACAGCCCTAGTTGATACATGAGCTATTCGAGCATACAAAACATGATATTTGTTTGAAGGTTTAGAGTTCGGCACATACACTTGGAACGGCAGGTAGATACCGTATATAGGAAGGTATGGTGGACTCATATGGAATAACTTTGGGGTTTATGGGATTGGATGCACAAGCAATATTCCCGCTTAGTACAGGTGAAGGCTAGCAAAAGACTGGGAAGCGACCAGCTAGAGAGCGACAACAGTCATGAACATGCATTAAAATTAATCAACACCGAATGCAAGCATGAGTAGAATATAATCCACCATGAACATAAATATCGTGAAGGCTATGTTGATTTTGTTTCAACTACATGCGTGAACATGTGCCAAGTCAAGTCACTTAAATAATTCAGAGGAGGATACCGCCATATCATACCACATCACAACCATTTTAATAGCATGTTGGCACGCAAGGTAAACCATTATAAGATCCTAACTAATCAAGCATGGCACAAGAAACTATGATCTCTAGTTGTCATTGCAAACATGTTTATTCATAATAGGCTGAATCAGGAACGATGAACTAATCATATTTACAAAAAAGAGAGAGGTCGAGTTCATACCAGCTTTTCTCATCTCAGTCAGTCCATCATATATCGTCATAATTGCCTTTCACTTGCACGATCGAACAATGTGAATAATAATAATAGTGCATGTGCATTGGACTAAGCTGGAATCTGCAAGCATTCAATAAACAGGAGAAGACAAGGCAATATGGGCTCTTTTGTCAGATTAACAATTATGCATATAAGAGCCACTTCAACAATTTAATCATGGTCTTCTCCTATCGACCCCCAAAGAAAAGAAAAGAAATAAAACTATTTACACAGGAAAGCTCCCAACAAGCAAAAGAAGAACAGGAAATCTTTTTGGGTTTTCTTTTTAATGACTAGTACAAGCATGGAAAGTAAACTAATTAAAAGCTACAACTAATTTTTTTTGGTTTTTCTTAAGGTTAATTAAACACACAAGAAGAAAGCATAAAAAGAAAAATAAACTAGCATGGATGATACAATGAAAAAGTATGAGCACCGACATCTAGCAATGAGTGTGTGAACATAAATGTAATGTCGGTGGGAAATACGTACTCCCCCAAGTTTAGGCTTTTGGCCTAAGTTGGTCTATGGCCACAGCTGGCCTGGCGGATATCCATAATAATAGTTGGGCTCGTACTGCGAAGAAGAAGACTCCGATTGCCACTGGTTGGCAATCATCTCCAGATCCCACTGGTAATTAGACTGTCGTGGAGGATCAACTTGTGGTTTCGGCTCTGGCTCTGTGGCTGATGTAGGGTTCCGATAGGCGTGAATAGCCTCTAACGGAACAAGGTACTGGCCTACAGATAAATCAAACAAGGAAGGAGCAGGCATGGTAATAGTCTCAGGATGATGTTTATCAAAGAATAATTTGTATTTAAGGTCTCCTTACCTATTCTTAACAATAAAATCATGTGCCACCATACTCTTATAATCCAAATAAACATGAGGAAGCACTTTTTCTTCCTTCTCATAATGCCTAATAGGTATGTTAAAAGGTGCAGCTAGGCGTGAAGCATAGATGCCTCCAAAGATGGGGCCCTTTGTACGGTTCAGACTTAGCCGTTTAGCAATAATGCCGCCCATACTAACAGAGTTATCACTGAATAAACCGTGGAGCAAAATAATAATATCAGGAACACTAAGGTTTCCACAGTTTCCGCAACCAATTAAGCAACGACTAGCAAATAATGCAAAATAGCGTAAAACAGGAGAATGTATGCTAGTGATTCGTGCATCGAAAAGCTTCCTTGTTTCCCCTACAGTGATGATATCAATAAACCCATCCACATCCTCGCGATGTGGTTCCTTTGTCTTGCCCTTGAAAGGGACCAAACAAACCCGGCAAAAATCATAAAGTGACATCTCCTTATGCTCATCATATAAATAAAACTCAACCGTAGGTGGTGAGCTCCTAGAATGGAAATGAAAGTTTTGCACAAAGATATTTGTGAGTAAGAGATACTGATCATGTTGGTCGTGGAGGAAAGCGACGAGGCCTGCATTTTCAGCCAATTCATAAAAATCTTCATAAATCCCTGCTACTCTCAAGAATTCATCGGAAGGCCATTCACACGACCGAACCTCCGTGGTGCGAGGCAGATTATACTTGGGCTTCTGTGCCTTTTCCTTCGAGCTTCGGCTCGATGAGCCCCTCAAAAGTCTCTTCATTATTTTCTAAATAATTCTGAAATTTTTAGTAACTTCAAAATAAAAGTAAACCAAACTCAATAATATTGATAGCAACTACTCCTACAAGTGCCTAGAGCCTATATCATGCATCAAAACTACTTGGAACCATATAAATTTGACATGCAAGCTCAAGAACATGGTCACCTAGGCAGCACAAATTTGCAATGAATAAAGCACTAGAACAAAAACTAATTGGACCAATGGAGGAGTCACATACCAAGGAACAATCTCCCCAAGCAGTTTTGTGAGAGGTGCTTTGAGCAAGGAGATCGAAAATGGCAGCAAAACGAGCTTGGACTCGGGTTTGAGCTGGTTATTCGTGTTTGTGGGAGGAAGAAGGAGTGTGGGTGAAAGGATAAGTGGAGGAGGGCCACCATGGGCCCACGAGGTAGGGGGCGCACCCAGGGGGGTAGGGCGCGCCCTCCACCCTCGTGGCCAGGTGGATGACCCCCCTGCTGTGTTCTCAGTGCCAAATATTCTCAAATATTCTAGAAAAAAATCATATTTAAATTTCAGGGCATTTTGAGAACATTTATTTTCGGGGTATTTTTATATTGCACGGATAATCAGATAACAGGCAGAAAAATACTTATTTTTATTTTATTTAATATAAGCAACAGAAAGTAAAAGTGGGGTACAGAAGGTTGTGCCGTCTAGTTTCATCCATCTCATGCTCATCAAAAGGAATCCACTAACAAGGTTGATGAGGTCTTGTTAACAAACTCATTCCGAATAACATGGAACCGGAGAAATTTCGAATAACACTATGTTACCTCAACGGGGCTATGCACATCCCCAATAATAAGAATATCATATTTCTTCTTCACAGTAGGAAGATGAAATTCAAAACCTCCAAATATAATCGATGAAAATTTTCCAATAGAGTTGATACTATGAACTTGAGGTTGTTTCCTCGGAAAGTGTACCATATGCTCATTACCATTAACATGAAAAGTGACATTGCCTTTAGTGCAATCAATAACAGCCCCTGCGATATTCAAAAAATGTCTTCCAAGAATAATAGACATATTATCGTCCTTGGGAATATCAAGAATAACAAAGTTCGTTAAAATAGTAACATTTGCAACTACAACAGGCACATCCTCACAAATACCGATAGGTATAGAAGTTGATTTATCGGCCATTTGCAAAGATATTTCAGTAGGTGTCAACTTATTCAAATCAAGTCTACGATATAAAGAGAGAGGCATAACACTAACATCGGCTCCAAGATCACATAAAGCAGTTTTAAAATAGTTTCTTTTAATGGAGCATGGTATCGTGGGTACTCCTGGATCTCCAAGTTTCTTTGGTATTCCACCCTCAAAAGTATAATTAGCAAGCATGGTGGAAATTTCAGCTTTCGGTATCTTTCTTTTATTTGTAACAATTTCTTTCATGTACTTAGCATAAGGATTCATTTTGAGCATATCAGTTAATCGCATACGCAAAAAGATAGGTCTAATCATTTCAGCAAAGCGCTCAAAATCCTCATCATCCTTTTTCTTGGATGGTTTGGGAGGAAAAGGCATGGGTTTTTGAACCCATGGTTCTCTTTCTTTACCATGTTTCCTAGCAACAAAGTCTTTCTTATCATAACGTTGATTCTTTGATTGTGGGTTATCAAGATCAACAGCAGGTTCAATTTCTATATCATTATCATTACTAGGTTGAGCATCATCATGAACATTATCATTAACATTATCACTAGTTTCAGGTCCATTACCAGATTGTGTTTCAACATCAGAGATAGAAATATCATTTGGATTCTCAGGTGTTTCAGTGATAGGTTTACTAGAAGCATGCAAAGTCCTATCATTTTTCTTTTTCTTCCTTTTAGAAGGACTAGGTGCATCTACATTATTTCTCTGAGAATCTTGCTCAATTCTCTTAGGGTGGCCTTCAGGATATAAAGGTTCCTGAGTCATTTTACCACCTCTATCATAACTCTAACAGAATTATCATTATTCTTACTATTCAATTCATTGAGCAAATCATTTTGAGCTTTAAGTACTTGTTCTACTTGAGTGGTAACCATAGAAGCATGTTTACTAATAAGTTTAAGTTCACCTTTGACATTAGCCATATAATCACCCAAGTGTTCAAGCATATTTGAATTGTATTTCAATTGTCTACCAAAATAAGCATTAAAGTCTTCTTGCTTAGCCATAAATTTATCAAACTCATCTAAGCATGGGCTAGCAAATTTAGTAAATGGGATTTCAACTTTATCATATCTATAGAGAGAATTTACCTTTACTACCTGTGTCGGGTTATCAAGACCACGAGTTTCTTCAATAGGTAATGGATTAAGATCATATGTTTCTTCAACAGGCGGTAAATTAAGACCATGTATTTCTTCAATAGGAGGCAAATTCTTAACATCTTCAGCTTTAATACCTTTTTATTTCATAGATTTCTTTGCCTCTTGCATATCTTCAGGACTGAGAAATAGAATACCTCTCTTCTGCGGAGTTGGTTTAGGAATAGGCTCAGGAACTGGCTCAGGAGGTGTCCAATTATTTTCATTTGTCAGCATATTATTCAATAAAATTTCAGCTTCATCCGGTGTTCTTTCCCTGAAAACAGAACCAGCACAACCATCCAGGTAATCTCTGAAAGCATCGGTTAGTCCATTATAAAAGATATCGAGTATTTGATTTTTCTTAAGAGGATGATCAGGCAAAGTATTAAGTAACTTGAGAAGCCTCCCCCAAGCTTGTGGGAGACTCTCTTCTTCAATTTGCACAAAATTATATATATCCCTTAAAGTAGCTTGTTTCTTATGAGCAGGGAAATATTTAGCAGAGAAGTAATAAATCATATCCCGGGGACTACGCACACAACCAGGACCAAGAGAATTAAACCATGTCTTAGCATCACCCTTTAATGAGAATGGAAATATTTTAAGGATATAAAAGTAACGAGTTCTCTCATCATTAGTGAACAGGGTAGCTATATCATTTAATTTAGTAAGATGTGCCACAACAGTTTTAGATTCATAGCCATGAAAAGTATCAGATTCAACCAAAGTAATTATATCAGGATCTACAAAGAATTCATAATCCTTATCGGTAACACATATAGGTGAAGTAGCAAAAGCAGGGTCAGGTTTCATTCTAGCATTTAGAGATTGCTGATTCCATTTAGCTAATAACCTCTTGAGTTCGTATCTATCTTTGCAAGCTAAAATAGCTAAAGAAGCTTCTTTATCAAAAACACAACCCTCAGGAATAACAGGTAAGTCTTCATCATCAATTTCATCAGTATTACCAGATTCAATATTTTCATTCTCTCTAGCCCTAGCAAGTTGTTCATCAAGAAATTCACCAAGTGGCATAGTAGTATCAAGCATAGAAGTAGTTTCATCATAAGTATCATGCATAGCAGAAGTGGCATCATCAATAACATGCGACATATCAGAACGAATAACAGAAGCAGGTTTAGGTGTCGCAAGCTTACTCATAACAGAAGGTGAATCAAGTGCAGAGCTAGATGGCAGTTCCTTACCTCCCCTCGTAGTTGAGGGATAGATCTTGGTTTTTGGATCTCTCAAGTTTTTCATAATGATAAGAAGATATAAATCCCAAGTGACTCAAAGAATAGAGCTATGCTCCCCGGCAACGGTGCCAGAAAATAGTCTTGATAACCCACAAGTATAGGGGATCGCAACAATTTTCGAGGGTAGAGTATACAACCCAAATTTATTGATTTGACACAAGGGAGCCAAAGAATATTCTCAAGTATTAGCAGCTGAGTTGTCAATTCAACCACACCTGGAAACTTAATATCTACATCAAAGTGTTTAGTAGCAAAGTAATATGATAGTAGTGGTAACGGTAGCAAAAGGTAACGGTAGCAAAAGTAATGTTTTTGGTATTTTGTAGTGATGATAGCAATAGCAACGAAAAAGTAAATAAGCGAAGAACAATATGTGGAAAGCTCGTAGGCAATGGATGAGTGATGGAGAATTATGCCGGATGCGGTTCATCACGTAACAGTCATAACCTAGGGTGACACAGAACTAGCTCCAGTTGATCAATGTAATGTAGGCATGTATTCCGAATATAGTCATACGTGCTTATGGAAAAGAAATTGCATGACATCCTTTATCCTACCCTCCCGTGGCAGCGGGGTCCTTACGGAAACTAAGGGATATTAAGGCCTCCTTTTAATAGAGTACCGGAACAAAGCATTAACACAGTGAATACATGAACTCCTCAAACTACGGTCATCACCGGTAAGTATCCCGATTATTGTCACTTCGGGGTAAACGGATCATAACACATAATAGGTGACTATAGACTTGCAAGATAGGATCAAGAACTCTCATATATTGATGAAAACATAATAGGTTCAGATCTGAAATCATGGCACTTGGGCCCCAGTGACAAGCATTAAGCATAGCAAAGTCATAGCAACATCAATCTCATAACATAGTGGACACTAGGGATCAAACCCTAACAAAACTAACTCGATTACATGATAGATCCCATCCAACCCATCACCGTCCAGCAAGCCTACGATGGAATTACTCACGCACGGCGGTGAGCATCATGAAATTGGTGATGGAGGATGGTTGATGATGACGATGGCGACAGATTCCCCTCTCCGGAGTCCCGAACGGACTCCAGATCAGCCCTCCCGAGAGGTTTTAGGGCTTGGCGGCGGCTCCGTATCGTAAAACGCGAAGATTTCTTCTCTTTGATTTTTTTCTCCCCGAAAGCAAATATATAGAGTTGATCTTGAGGTCAGAGGAGCTCTAGGGGGCCCACGAGGTAGGGGGCGCGCCCTAGGGGGGCAGGCACGCCCCCACCCTCGTGGACAGGTGGTGGGCCCCCTGGCCTTCATCTTTTGCAAGGATTTTTTATTATTTCTGAAAAGGTGTTCCGTGAAGTTTCAGGTCATTCCGAGAACTTTTGTTTCTGCACATAAATAACACCATGGCAACTCTGCTGAAAACAACGTCAGTCCGGGTTAGTTCCATTCAAATCATGCCAGTTAGAGTCCAAAACAAGGGCAAAAGTGTTTGGAAAAGTAGATACGACTGAGACGTATCACATCACTACACAAAACCACTCTCCTATATCCGACTCTGGCAAAGATTTGGCCTAAAATCTCACAAACAAGAAAAAGGAAGGGATTGGGGAGAAACCTTGATCCATGGCAAGAGGGAGTGGTGGGGAACGATCCTACCGGTTGGAATCCGAGTAGAGCGGCCAGAGACGGAGATCTGGTGAGGACCTCCAGCGCCGTTCTTGACGAGAGAGAGAGAGAGAGAGAGAGAGAGAGAGAGAGAGAGAGAGACGGAGTGGGGAGAGAGACAAATGGGTATGGGGGAGTTAGAACTCCCCCTGCCCGTGTTTAACCCCCCACGCCCTTCGACCGCACAGTAGTACCACATGTCATTGCGGTAGTACCGCCTTGGGCGGAAGTACCGCACCGTGGCTTTAGTACCGCTCCCCTAGGCGGCAGTAAAAATTTTCTGTCACGCTGGGTGCGGAAGTACCATGCACTCCTCGCGCGGTAGTACCGCACGTCATTGTAGTAGTACCGCCCGGGCAGAAGTACCGCACCAAGGCCGTAGTACCGCTCCCCCAGGCGACAGAAAAAAATGTTGCCGCGCTGGGTGTGGAAGTACTGCGCGCTCCCCTCGCGGTAGTACCGTGGCAGGCCGCGGTAGTACCATGAGCTCAAGAAAAAGCAGTTTCAACCAACTGAGAGAACACCGAAGCACTGAACCTTCAAGCGAAAGACCACATCAACGAGCTAACCCACAGGACACCACAAGCACAAGCTCAGCACAAAGGAGGAGAAGCAAGAGACAACGTAGACCAAAAGCGAGACCAAAACTCTCCAAGGAGGGGGCGGTGGCCGGAGCCACCTATGTTTGAGTCAATTGGTATGGCACCGCGAAGAATTATCCTTGGGCCCATGACCAAAACTCGTCTTTGAAGCACAAGTCCAATCAAAAATGTCTAATGTGAAAGAGTTGATCGCGTTATGCATAATGGGGGAGGGGGAGTTCATTGAGAGAACAACACTCCCCTATGTCCATGCCTACACCTAGATTAGACAACAAGTTGAGTGAGGTGGGGTGTGCAAGGGTTCAAGCAACATTGCTCGAATCAATGATATTTAGCTCATGCCTTAGCTCGCGAAATCTTGCTTCATCCAAAGGCTTCATGAAAATATCTGCGAGGTTATCATGGGTGTTGACGTAGTTGAGCTCGATCTCCCCTCGCCTAATGTGAGCCCGGATGAAGTGATACCGAATCTCAATATGCTTCGTCTTGAAGTGTTGCACTGGGTTGAGAGAAATCTTGATGGCACTTTCATTGTCACACCAAAGAGGCACTTTGTCACAAATGACACCGTAATCCTTTAAAGTTTGCCTCATCCATAAGAGTTGTACACAACAACTACCGGCAGCCACATGCTCTGCTTCCGTGGATGAGAGAGATACACAACTTTGCTTCTTGGAAGACCAACTCACCAAAGAGCAACCAAGAAATTGGCACCCTCCGGAAGTGGACTTCCTATCCACTTTGTCTCCCGCCCAATCCGAGTCCGAATAACCTACAAGCTTGAAGTTTTCTCCCCTTGGGTACCATAAGCCAAAGTTTGGGGTATGAGCCAAATATCAAAAGATTCGCTTGACCGGCACAAAGTGACTTTCCTTAGGTGCGGTTTGAAACCATGCACAAATTCCCACACTCAACATGATATCCGGTCTAGATGCACAAAGGTAAAGCAAGGAGCCAATCATGGAGTGATATACCTTTTGATCCACCGCTTTACCATTGGGATCAATGTCAAGTTGGCACTTGGTGGGCATGGGAGTGGAAGCCGGCTTGACATCACTTAGCTTGAATCTCTTGAGCATGTCTTGAGTGTATTTGGCTTGGTTGATGAAGGTTGCTTCTCTCCTTTGCTTCACTTCGAACCCGAGAAAGAACTTCAAGTCTCCCATGGAAGACATCTCAAACTTTGAGGTCATGAGAGCGGAAAATTCCTCATTGAAAGCTTTGTTAGGGGAACCAAAGATAATATCATCAACATATAATTGGCACACAAACAACTCCCCTTTGACCTTCTTAGTAAAAAGAGTGGGGTCGATTAGCCCAACTTCAAAACCACGATCTTGTAACAACTCGGTAAGGTGGTCATACCACACACGTGGGGCTTGTTTAAGGCCATAGAGTGCCTTATCGAGTTGATACACATGATCGGGAAAGTAGGGATCCTCGAACCCGGGGGGTTGCTTGACATATACCAATTCATTAATCAGACCATTAAGGAAAGCACTCTTCACATCAGTTTGTTGTAACTTAAAGTTATGATGAGAAGCATATGCAATCAACATGCGAATGGATTCAAGACGAGCAACGGGGGCAAAGGTTTCACCGTAGCCGATACCCTCGACTTGGGAGTAGCCTTGTGCTACCAAACGAGCCTTGTTGCGAATGATAATCCCATGAGCATCTTGCTTGTTCTCGAATATTCACTTGGTTCCAATGACATTGTGGTTCTCCGTTGGCCTTGGCACCAATCTCCACACTTTGTTGCGCTCAAAGTTGATGAGTTCTTCATGCATGGCATTGAGCCAATCCGGATCTTTGAGCGCCTCATAGACCTTTTGGGGTTCAACACAAGAGACAAATGCGTGATGTTCACAATAGTTTGCTAATTGTCTACGAGTGCTTACCCCCTTTCTTAAGCTTCCAAGCACATTTGTCATGAGATGATCCTTGGTGGAGAGCTTGGAAGCAATCTTGGCGGCACGATGCTCCAATTCCTCCTCGGGGGTGAGACGAGGAGTGGTCACTTGATCATCTTGAGCGCCATCTTGAGCTTGTTCTTGATCTCGAGGAAGCTCTTGATCTTGAACTTGCTCGGAGGAGAGAACTTGGCCTTGGGCATCACTTGATGTTACAACACCATCTTGAGATTGACCTTGCCCTTGGCCTTGTTCTTGAGGTTAAGGGCCTTCACTTTGTTCTTCGGAAGCGTGTGGGTCTTGGGTTGGTGAAGGTTCCACTTGAGTGGAATGTTGTCCTTATCCTTCGGCCACAAGGGGTTCCTCAATGGGTAGGAAATGACCAACACCCATTCTTCTTATGGCTTGGGGAGGAATTTCATCACCTACATCACAAGTACCACTTTGCTCCACTTGGGAGCCGTTATTCCCATCGAACTCCATGTTACATGTTTCCTTAATTAGTCTCGTGGACTTATTGAGAACACGGTAAGCATGAGAGTTTGTAGCATAACCAACAAATATGCCCTCATAAGCTCTAGCCTCAAATTTAGACAAACGGACACCTTTCTTGAGAATGAAACACTTACACCCGAACACCCGGAAGTACTTGATGTTGGGCTTGTTACCGGTGAGTATCTCATATGGAGTCTTGTTCAAGTCTTTGCGGAGGTAGAGCCGATTAGATGCATGACACGCGGTGTTGATGGCTTTGGCCCAAAAGTTGTAGGGAGACTTGAACTCCGCCATCATGGTCCTTGCCGCATCCATCAACGTCCGGTTCTTCCTTTCCGCTACACCATTTTGTTGAGGAGTATAAGGTGCGGAATATTGATGCTTGATTCCCTCATCACTCAAAAACTCATCCAAGGTGTAGTTCTTGAACTCGGAGCCGTTTTCACTTCTTATAGTCAAGATCTTTGTATTATGTTGTCGTTGAGCTTCATTTGCAAAGTCGATGACGGTTTGTTGGGTCTCGCTCATCCTCTTGAAGAAATATACCCAAGTGTATCTTGAATAGTCATCCACAATCACCAAGCAATACTTTCTACCGCCAAGACTATCAAAGGATGGAGGCCCTAAGAGATCCAAATGAAGGAGCTCCAAAGGCCTCTTCGAGTAGATGATAGTCGTGGGAGGGTGAGCCTTCTCATGTAGACTTCCTTCGATGCAAGCACTACAAGCACGATCTTTGGCAAAACTAACATTTGTTAGTCCACGGACATGGTCCCCCTTGAGAAGACTTTGCAAAGATCTCATATTGATGTGGGCTAAACGACGATACCAAAGCCATCCCACGTCAACTTTAGCCATTAGGCATGTCGCGGTCTTAGTGGGTCGCTTCAAAAAGTTAATCACATAGAGACTGTTCTCGACATGCCCAACAAAGGCTACTTTAAGAGTCTTGCTCCACAAGAGGGCCACGGTATCAATATCAAAGAAAGTGGCAAAGCCCATGAGTGCTAGTTGATGAACGGAGAGTAAATTGTATGCAAGGGACTCAACAAGCATGACCTTCTCGATCGTAAGATCATGAGAAATGACAACTGTACCGAGTCCCAATACCTTAGAGGACAAGGTGTCACCCCACTCGACGTTGGTGGGCATGGATGGAATCTTTTGCACGTCCACCACCAAGTCCTTGCTTCCGGTCATATGATTAGTATCTCCACTATCGAGCAAACATGATCCCCCACCGGAAGCAAATGCCTACAAGAGATCAATGCATGGTTTTAGGTACCCATTTTGTAATGGGTCCTTTGATGTTAGTAACAAGGGTCTTAGGAACCCAAATAGACCATTCAATGTACTCATAAGGAGAACCAACAAATTTGGCATAAACATGCTCATCTCTAGCACGGCACAACACATAAGAAGGGTTAAAGTCGCCGGCTTTGTTGGGAATGGACGCGTTGCCCTTCTTGGCACCACTACCCCTCACGGAGTTCTTCTCCTTCTCCTTAGTAGCACCCTCTCCCTCCTTCACAAAGGTTTTCTTGAGGGGAGGAGGTCGTTTGGCCTTGTCATTCTTCTTCTTGTTCTTGGACTTGGGCACGTACCCAATCCCTTCCTTGGCCACAACTCCCTTTTGGTTGGTCAAAAGGTCGTTGAGGTTCTTCTCGCCTTGTATGCAAGACACAAGACCTTTCTCAAGTTGTACCTTTATCTTAGCGTTCTCCTCAACAAGATGCACATGCTCACAACATGGGTTAGTAGCATTTGCATTATCAATTAACATCATACGAGGAAAAGTGGCTTTCTCCTTGGTTATATTTACTTGAAGTTGATCATGAGACTCTTCGAGGCTAGCATGAGCACCCTTCAAGACCTTGTGAGCCTTGTCAAATAGATCAAACTCCTCTTTGAGTCTAGCAAGATCAACCCCAAGCTTGGCCTTCTCGGAGTTTAGCACACGAGAGACAACAAGAGCATGATCAAAATCTTTCTTTAACTTAGCGTGATCGATGTTGTGTGACTCCTCAAGAGCCAAATGAAGACCACGCTCTTCCTCAATAGCATTGGAAAGATCCGAAATCTCATCAGCATAGTCACGACTATGCCCCTCCATCTTGGAGATAGTATCTTTGCGAGCCTCGATCATGTCATTGGCTTCACCAAGTTGTTCCAAGAGAGCAACAAAATGCTTCTTGGATTTACCCTTGAGTTTACCCATAAAGGACTCAAACTCATTTTCCTCCACATTGTATCCCTCGTGTTCATTAATGCAATCCGTCAAGGAAGGATTATTAATGATGGTAGTTTTGTGTAATGCCCACGATGCGGCTATATCTCCCACGTGCCGAAGCACGACTTAGAGGCATAACCACATTGTAAGCAATGTCGCAAGTGGGGTAATCTTCACACAACCCATGTAATGAATAAGGAAAAGAGGAACATAGTTGGCTTACACTCGCCACATCACACAATACCATAAATATCATTACATTCATCCATATACAATCAAGGTCCGACTACGAAACCAAAATAAAGACAACCCCAAATGCAACAAAGTCCCCGATCGTCCCAACTGGGCTCCACTACTAATCGTCTGGAAAAGAAACGTAGTATCGTCCTGAGTCCTCATCGAACTCCCAATTGAGCTCAGTCGAATCTCCTAGAGCGGTATCATCGGTCCCTGCATCTGGTTTTGGAAGTAATCTATGAGTCACGGGGACTCAAGAATCTCACACCCTCGCGATCAAGACTATTTAAGCTTATAGGTAGGTAAAAAGGTATGAGGTGGAGCTGCAGCAAGCACTAGCATATAAGGTGGCTAACATACGTAAAAGAGAGCGAGAAGAGAGAGGCAAAGGCACGGTCAATAAACTATGATCAAGAAGTGATCCTAGAACAACCTACGTTCAAGCATAACACGAGATCGTGTTCTCTTCCCGGACTCAGCCGAAAAGAGACCATCACGGCCACACACTCAGTTGATTCATTTTAATTAAGTTAAGGTTCATGTTTTCTACAACCGGACATTAACAAATTCCCATCTGCCCATAACCGTGGGCACGGCTTTCGAAAGTTCAAATCCCTGCAGGGGTGTCCCAACTTAGCCCATCACAAGCTCTCACAGTCAATGAAGGATATTCCTTCTGCCAAGACAATCCAATTAGACTCGGAATCCCGGTTACAAGACATCTCAACAATGGTAAAACTAAACCAGCAAAATCACCCGAATGTGCCGACAAATCCCGATAGGAGCTGCACATATCCCGTTCTCCGGGCACAACGGATGAGACTAGCTACGAGTAAAACCAACCCTCAAGATTCCCCGAGGTGGCCCCGCAGGCAGCTCAGTTTGGACCAACACTCAGAGGAGCACTGGCCCGGGGGTTTAAAATAAAGATGACCCTTGAGTCCGTGGAACCCAAGGGAAAAAGAGGCTAGGTGGCAAATGGTAAAACCAAAGTTGGGCATTGCTGGAGGAGTTTTATTCAAGGCAAACTGTCAAGGGGTTCCCATTATAACCCAACCGTGTAAGGAACGCAAAATCAAGGAACATAACACCGGTATGACGGAAACTAGGGCGGCAAGAGTGGAACAAAACACCAGGCATAAGGCCGAGCCCTCCACCCTTTACCAAGTATATAGGTGCATTAAAATAGACAAGATATAATAGTGATATCCCAACAATAAACATGTTCCAACAAGGAACAAACTCCAATCTTCACCTGCAACTAACAACGCTATAAGAGGGGCTGAGCAAAGCGGTAACATAGCCAAACAACGGTTTGCTAGGACAAGGTGGGTTAGAGGTTTGACATGGCAATATGGGAGGCATGATAAGCAAGTGGTAGGTATCGTAGCATAGGCATAGCAAAAGAGCGAGCATCTAGCAAGCAAAGATAGAAGTGATTTCGAGGGTATGGTCATCTTGCCTGCAAAGTTCTCCGAGTTGACGTTAGCTTGATCCTTGTAAACGTACTCGACAGGCTCCTCGATCACGTACTCGTCTCCCGGCTCTACCCAAGGCAAGAACACAAGCAAAGGAAGACACAATCAACCACGTGCAATGCACAAGCAACATGATGCAAAACATGGCATGATATGCGGGATGTGATATGCGATGCATATGCATGTTTCGGAAAGGAAGGATTGAACCTGGCCTCAACTTGGAAAACCAAGAGTGCCACTGGAAAGAGGAGTTGATTTCGGTCGAAATCGATATAAAGATCACCGTAATCGGATGCACGGTTTGCAAATGGCAAGCAAAACAAATATGGCACAAAGTTGCGATTAACAGCACGAGGCCATCTAAATGCATCAAGAACAACAAGCTACTTCACTCTAACATAGCAACAAAACACATGGCAGGGATCCACTCAAGATGCTTGACAAAAGATGAACACTGAGCTATGGCTAATTCACTCAATAGCAGGTTCAAACAAGCATGGCAAAAGAGCAAAAGATAACAGGTTACAGACTTAGTGAAAATAACAAGAAGTCAGGAATTTAACATGCGGAAGCAATGTTTAGAGCAAGATAACAACATGCTACAGGAACATATCATGGTAAAACAAGGCATGGCATGAAGCTACTCAAAGCATACAACAAAAGTCCCTTACTGACCATAAGCCAAAAGGGATTAGAAAATACAATGGCAACCATGTGAACATAGCAATTACCGTTAACATATTCAGACTTAGAAGAAAACTGGAACATGGCAAAACAGATATCAAGTAGGCATATTTACAAGCTCGATGCACTCACCACAAGGCATTGCACAACAAACTAAGCATACACCCAACAAGTAGACATGGCATAGAAGCTAAACATGGCAAGAAAAACCTCATAGCATGCACGGATCAACTACAACAACCTCGGCAAAAATGCTTAACACGTAAACTTTCTGCCAGGAACATTTTATAGCAAAAGTAGAGCTCGATTGAGTCAAGCTAGGGTGCTCCATAATTGCAAACAAAGACATGGATGGATAGATCACCACAATATCTACAAAACATCCTTACTGATCATGCTCAAAAGAGGCATGGATCACTCGGTAATAACATGATTACATGGCATAAAAATATTAACAGGGCAAAGACTTAGAAGATTTCTAAGTCCCTGAAATCAGCAACATTACGAGAGCTACTTTGCATGATTGTGCTAGTCACCACAAAGATCACAAAAATACATGGCATACACCCCTGTAAAGATGGCATGGCATACTTCAAAACACATGTAGGGATCAAGTTCATAGGAGGCACACATCAATCATGGCAAAAATGACGAATGTCCAATTACTGATAAGAATCTGAAACTAATATAAACTAGAACTCTTGCAACAACATTTAGGGCATCAAGATAAGCTCAAATGAACATGATGAAATGAGATGAAATGAAGTACTCGTTGAGACGAACAATTTGATATGCTACACGCCCAAAACGGAGCCACAGGTGCAAAGTTATGATGCAATGAAGATATGCAAAAATACTGAAACGGAGGCTAAAAGTCAACCTGATCCAGATCTAGGGTTCCTTGCGACGCACGAACCGAGGTCAGATCCGAGCTCGACGGAGCTGTTCACGAGGTCGCCGGACTTGGGGATTCGGCCGGGGAAGGAGGGCGCGGCGGCTCCGGCGAGGTGGCCGCGGTGGGGCGGCGAGGTGGCGTCGGACGGTGAGGAGCACGGCGCCTCGAGCGGCGCGGAATCCGGGGCAGCGAGCGGAGATGTTGGCGGCGGGCGGCGACGGGGTGGCGCCGGCGAGAGGAGGTAGGCGGCGCGGTGAGGGTGGCGTGGAGGCAGGC
>NC_041382.1:417730415-417805415 GCF_002162155.2 Triticum dicoccoides
AGGGCCGGCCGTGGGCTCACGGGCCCGCGGTGGAGGCGGCGATGTGGGGCGCGGGCGGCGAATCCCGGCGTGCCACGTGGCGGCAGCGCGCATGTGGGACGTGTCCGGCCCGGCGGATGTGTCCGGCGCGCGTTGGAGGAGGGGAACTAGGGTTTCGTCCGGATTTTCGGGGGAGAGGGACCTTTTTATAGGTAGAGGGAGCTAGGAGGCTCCAAATTGAGCACGGTTTGCAGCCACACGATCGTGATCGAACAGCCTAGATGATGGAAGGGGTTTAGGTGGGTTTTGGGGCACTTTGGAGAGGTGTTGGGATGCAATACACACGAGGCCTTTTCGGTTCCTCGGTTAACCGTTGGAGTATCAAACGAAGTCCAAATGGCACGAAACTTGACAGGCGGTCTACCGGTAGTAAACCAAGGCCGCTTGACAAGTCTAGATCCAATCTAAGAACGTTCAATAGCCTCACAAAAAAAGGTAGAAAGGGACACCGGAGGACATAGGAGCGCCGGAATGCAAAACAGACAATGGAAAAAATGCTCGGATGCATGAGACGAACACGTATGCAAATGTGATGCACATGATGACATGATATGAGATGCATGACAACGACAAAACAACAGGAAGACAAAAACCCGACAACGAGGAAATATCATAACTTAGTGCCGGAAATGGCAAGAGTTAGAATACAAATATGGCAGGTTACATACGGGGTGTTACATTTTGATGTTGGGGGTTACCTTGTTGGTGGCTTTAGCCATCAGGCACTTGGCGGTGATGTTCTCATTGGGTGAGTTGCAGAGAGACACTTGTGGAGTTTTTGCAATGGCAACGGAGGCCATGGCAACCGACTCACCATCTTCTTCATCATCATCATCCTCATGGTACTCTTGTTGAACCACCAACGCCTTGTGAGGGATCTTCTTGGGGAAGTTGCTCTTGTTGGGGAAAGACTTGGCTTTGTCCTTTCGAATGAGCTTGCCACCATTGTCTTCCCTCTTCTCATACGGACATTCCATAACAAAATGGCTCACATTGCGACAATTGTAGCAAGTCCTCACACTTTGCTTGCTCTTCGTGCCACTTGAGTTGTTCTTGTTGAAGTTTGGCCTTGAGTTCTTCTTGCTCCAAAATTTCCTTGAAGCAAGTTCCATGTGTTCATGATAGGCATATTTTGTATCTTCGGGGTTGCTTTCCTCTTCTTCCTCTTCTTCTTCTTCAACACAAACCTTGGCCTTCAATGCAAGGTTGGGATTCTTTGCCCTTTGAGAGCGAAGCACCGCATTGTCGGCGGTCTTGTCCAAGATGTTCATAGCCACAAACTCATCCAACACTTCACTTGAGGTCAAGGTGTGGAAGTCAGGCCTTTGACGAATGACGGAGGCAATGGCCTTGTGGTAAGGCATCATTGCTTTGAGGAATTTGCGCTTGATCCAATTGTCATCCGTGTTCTTGCTCCCATGATCTCGGAGTAAGACCACGAGTTTGGTTACTCTTCGTAAAGCTCACGAGGTTCTTCATCTTCTTTCATAGCAAACTCATCGGCTTCATCTTGCACTACTTCATAGTTGGAGCGTTGAATGCTTGCGCTTCCCTGGTAGAGAGAGACAACACAAAGCCATGCATCTTTGGCCAAGGCGAATGACCAAAGATGAGGTAGATCTTCGGGTGGAATTGCATCTTAGATGATGAAGAGAGCATCCTTATTGAATTGATTATCTGCGGCTTCTCGAGGAGTGAAGTTGCTTGGGTCATGCGGATAGAAACCTTCTTCAATGATTCTCCAAAGATTAGTATTCACATGATTTAAATGACGCTTAAAGCGATAAATCCAAGAATCAAAGTCCTCATTTTTCACAATCTTAGGGGGAGGACCGACATGATTCAAATGAGTGGAAGGAATCGGTCTACCATAAACAAGTGGTGGTTCCACATGGGCAAAGATGTCGGTGCCATTTTTACCACTAGAAGAAGGAGCCTTTTCACTACTAGCTTCCCCCTTGTCGGAGTTAGCATCCATCACCTTGTCGGTGGGATCACCCACTTTCAACGGTGCGGTGGATACTTTAATCCCTTCAATGAATTTAGTAAACATGCTTTCAATCTCGGTCTTCATGGAGGTTTTCAATGTCTCCAAGGCCACATTGAATTCCTCACGAGAGACCGAGGTCCCCCCATCGCCCGTAGACGAGATCGGATTCACACCGGAGTGTTCCTCCACACCGTCTACGGTATCAACCATACTCTTCGGACGGTAAAGTCCTTAGTAAAGAGACGAGGCTCTAATACCAATTGAAATGATCGATATGGTTGACTAGAGGGGGGTGAATAGGCAACTAACAATTTTTAGATTTTCTTCACCAAATTAAACTTTGCATCAAATTAGGTTGTCTAAATGTGCAACTAGGTGAGCAACCTATATGATGCAACAACAACGAACACACAAGCAAGCAAGAGAAGTAACGCTAATAAGCTTGCACAAGTAAAGGTGAGAGATAACCAAGAGTGGACCCGGTGAAGACGAAGATGTGTTACCGAAGTTCCTTCCTTTTGAGGGGAAGCACATCTCCGTTAGAGTGGTGTGGAGGCACAATGCTCCCCAAAAAGCCACTAGGGAACCGTATTCTCCTCACACCCTCACACAACGCGAGAAGCCGTGATTCCACTATTGGTGCCCTTGGAGGCGGCGACCGGACCTTTACAAACAAGGTTGGGGCTATCTCCACAACTTAATCGGAGGCTCCCAACAACACCATGAAGCTTCACCACAATGGACCATGGCTCCATGGTGACCTCAACCGTCTAGGGTGCTCAAACACCCAAGAGTAACAAGATCCACTAGGGATTGGTGGGGGATTCAAATTTCTCTTGGTGGAACTGTAGATCAGGGCCTTCTCAACCAATCCCAAGAAAATCAACAAGTTTGATTGGCTAGGGAGAGAGATCGGGCAAAAATGGAGCTTAGAGCATTAATGGAGCTTAGAGATGGAAGAGGTAGTCAACTAGCGGAAGAAGACACCCCTTATATAGTAGAAGAACAAATCCAACCGTTATCCACTAACTCAGCCTGTGCAACGCGGTACTACCGTACCAGAGGTGCGGTACTACCATAGGGGCACGCGGTAATACCGCCCATGCAGCAGAGACCAAACCAGCCCAAAATGCACTAAGGTAGAGGGCGGCAGTACTGCTGGCGCGGTACTACCGCGCCCCCTTGCGGTACTACCGCAAGGTAGGAACTGTCCAGATATGGGAAGGCACGGATATAATAAATTACATCCGTGGCTACTTCTGCTGAGTTGGAGTCGATGCAAAAACCCGACACGGTAGTACCGTAAGCCAACAGCGGTACTACCGCGCTAGGCGCGAATGAAAAAAATTTCATCCGCCCCTTACTGCCGCTTACTTGCGGAACTAAGCCAGATACCACGGTACTACCATGCCCAGTGCGCGGTACTATAGTGACGGGTGTCACCCACTAGGGGGAGGGTGACAAGATCTGGACTCCGGCCACAGTACTACCGCTTGCCAGGAAGTGGTACTACCATGGGCACTTGCGGTACTACCGCACCGGCGGACGGTACTACCGCAAGGGCCTGCGGTACTACCGCTCTAAGGAGCAGTACTACCGCACGCCCTAGTTCAGCAAGCACGAGCAATATTTGCGTAGACAAGGAAAACATAGGATGCTCCAAAGGCTAGAAGAAAGGGAGGTACAAAGAAAGATGTGTACGTGATGAATCCACCCACTCTTTCCAACGCGGACCCCCTCTTAATAGTACGGCTTCCCTACGACTCAATACCACCAAAAAGAAATGAAGAGAAACGCCGTCTTCCATAGCCTTTGAGGGGAACCAAATCATCTTGTGCCTTAGTCAATATATATCTGAAATATTCGATGCATATGATTAGTCCGCAAAAGTATTGTCATCAATCACCAAAACCAACTAAGGGATAAAATACTCTTACAGTTAGTACATTATAAAAGATATCGAGTATTTCATTTTTCATGAGAAGATCATCACGCAAAGCATTAAGTAATTGGAGAAGCCTCCCCCAAGCTTGTGGGAGACTTCCTTCTTCAATTTGCACAAAGTTAAATATTCCTCTAATGCGCTTGTTCTTATGAGCAGGAAAATATTTTTCAGAGAAGTAATATATCATATCCTGGGAATTAAACCATATCTTAGCATCACCCTTTAATGAGAAAGGAAACAACTTAAGAATATAGTAATAGTGAATTTTTTCCTCATGAGCAAATAGGGTGGCTATATCATTCAATTTAGTAAGATGTGCCACAACAGTTTCAGATTCATAACCATGGAAAGGATCAGATTCAACCAAAGTAATTAACTCAGGATCGACAGAGAATTCATAATCCTTAGCACTAACAAAGATACGTGAAGTAGCAAACTTAGGATCATATTGCATTATAGCATCCAAAGATTTTTATTTCCACTTGCATAATAATTTCTTAAGATCATATCTATCCCTACAAGCAAGAAAGTCCCTAGCTACCTCTCTGTAACGCCCCGGACACACCCGTCGGTGGTTGTTACTCCTGGCGGGATCTAGACTGGCCCCACAGATCAATACTAGTCTTTTCTGCGCACTTTGTCCTCACTCGTGCGCACCCGGGAGCAACTTCCAGGTCGGTCATCCATCCCGAAATTACTCCAAGATGAGCATGCTTAACTTTGGAGTTCTTTCTGAATGGGCTCCCAGAAAATAAGGAATTCCTTATTGATATGAGTAGTCTATCATCCCTAATAAGCCAGACTATCACATCCACCCCCAATCAGAGGAACCAACGTCCTTGTCGGGCCACAGGAACGTTCCCTCTTGGCACATACGTCTGTGCATCCAGTCCGCCACATGTGCCATGCCGTGTGCCACGACGGGTCACAAATGTCATGCACAACATGTGTAACATCCCAAATTTTCAATTTGGAATGTTATACATTAGATCATCTCTGCATATCATATATTATTTGCTTTTGGTTGATCCTAGAAATTCTACGCAACTCAAGGACCCTCGGAGAGAGTTGGGGATTTCGTTATTTTCATATTTGAGTTTTCTCAAATTTTGAAAATATGATCAGTTGATTTTATTTATTTTATCTTCAATTATTTCTATTAAAAAAATATGAGAGAGGGAATAAAATGACTTTCCCAAAATAAAGAAATATTGAGGATTTAATAATAAAATCAAATATTTTGGATTTATTTGCTATTTTATTTGAAGTTAGGAAAAATGTGCGTTTTTCAAAATTGCACTTAGGCCCCAAATAAATGTTCATCCTGTTGAGCTTGATTTTAGAAGTCGGGGAAAATTTATTTCGGGATTTTTGGAGTCCGTTTAGTATTTCTTTTATTTGTTTGTCTGCGCGTAATTATTAAAAAAAACGCGCAACCGACTTAGAGCCGGTTTCGGCCCGGACTCTTCGGGCCGGCCTTTATATAGCGCCGCCCTGAGCCCGTTAAGCCCCAGCCACCCGGGCCGCCTAAACCTAGCCCGCCGCCGCCGCCGCCCCGCGCCGCCCCGCCGCCGGCGCACGCCGGAGCCGCCGCCCCGCCACCGGACCCCGCCGCCGCCGAAGTTGACCCCACCGCCGCCGCTAGTTTTCCCCGAAAAACCGTTTGGTTTTCCGTTCAGTTTTTCGTCGGTTTTTTTAGATCCGTTTTTTTTATTTAGATCGGTTTATTTCCGGTTTAGTTTATTTAGCGAGCGTTCGCTCGTTCGTTCGTTTTAACGGACGCGTTCAACGTTTAGTTCCATAAAATGAACGTTTGTTCGTTAATCTGTTCGTCGTTTTTCTTTTTCTCGGATTTTCCTCGATTATTTCTGATCGCGATATCAGATTCGATTTTCGTTCTAGTATAACTTTTCGCTCGTTTATCGGAATCAGGCGATTCAAGCACCTGGAGTTTCATCTCGAAGCCCTCTTTCCGTTTAATGAACTCAAACAAGCTTTTGCTTATGTAAAATTTGACCTAGATCTAGATTAGTAAACCAAGTTTGTTTCTTTCGCCGTTTTACTTTCGTTGTTTCGTTCGATTTGATTCTTTTTGCAAACCGGAGTTCTTAAGTTGAACTTTCTGGTTAGATCTCTTATTTGAGTTTTACCTGTGCATTAGTTGAGTACTTATTTTATGCTTGTTTGTTTGCGATAGAGTACCCGGAGTGCGCCGCTTGCTACTTTGAATCTCTAGTTTCGCGGATCATCAGCAAGGCAAGTAACACTTTGATCATACCCCTTTACAACCCAGTTTTTATTACATTAGATCAATCCTCAAACATTGCATGAATAGGATCTAATTAAATTGTGGGTTTTGGGAAGTAGATGAGGTAGTACCTATTACCTGTTTGATTATCAAACCTTTGGGAGTTCTACGCGTTGCTTATATTGCCATGCTATGCTAGTAGACGTGGATTGGGTGAGTGTATCCATGACAGATGTGAGATTGTTAAATTAATGGTTTATCTAAGTTGGCAACTTAAAAACACATCTGGGTGGATTGAGGCACCTGGGTATTCCAGCGATTGCCTGTTTTTCTTTATGGACCGCCACCCAAGCTCAAATGCATCATGAGATTATTCATACTAGAAACTTCTGTGTGCATCCACAAGCTACTATGGGCTCTAGCATAGTTGACTAAGTCGTGCGAACTCTTACAATGGTAGACTAGCAGATGTAGGGGATGTAGGTTGGTACGGTCTACCCGTTCGTAAGGTGCTAGCGCTTCTGAAAGACTATGTCTCGGTCATTCGTTTCTCAAACATCATGTAGTGCGAGAATCCCAATGGAGGAGATCGAGTCTTGTGGGGGAAAGTGCGCAAACCTCTGCAGAGTGTATAAACTAATCATGGTTAGCCATGTCCCCGGTTATGGACAACTTGAGTATCTAGTACTTGGATTATCATGTGAATCTCATCATGTTACTTTAATTAATATTGTTGGGTTTTAATGATGATGCTTAATTGGTATTGAGAGGGTGTCTACACTCTCAATGTTTAACAACTACCATGATAGTTAAATAAAATTTATTCCTTTGCAGTAGGGAAAAATTGGCTTTACGCAAAACTGTAACCATAGAGCTTTCCACCAGCCAAATATGCATGTAGTATAGCCTTCATCTTTCATTACTCTCTATGTGTTACATTGCCAGCATATTCCATGTGCTGACCCGTTTTTGGGCTGCAACGTTCATGTTGCAGACTTTTCAGACGACGAGTAAGGTGCCTTTAGGTCGTGGTTCTATACTCAGTGATGCCGTTGGATTTGATGGACTCACTTATCTTCCGAGCCTTCCGCTGTTATCGTTATTAGATGGCCTTAAGCCATATTTTACTATAATAAGTTCTCTTTTGAGAAATTTGATGTAATAAGTGTGTGATTTCCACTCTGTTATAAATCCTTCAAGTACTGTGCGTGTCAGCATTACTGATCCAGGGATGACACTGAAGCACAGAGATTGGACCGTTTGAGGTCTGGTCGCTACAAGATGGTATCAGAGCACACGCTGACTGTAGGACACGACCACTAAGCTAAAGCCCTAGATCACTACTCACTCTTCTCATTTTTGACTCCTTATCTTTTGTACTCTTTTAGGATGGCGGATGCAAGGAACAAGTTTACACAACCGGATGAAGATACACCCTTTGGACGCCACTTGAAGAAAGTCACTAGACATCTGAACATTGGAGTACCAAGCTTCACCGGAACCTACAACGCCACTTTACCCGAGGAGGAGTGCTGGATGATTCAAGTTCAAGTTCCAGGAAGGATGTTTATGCCAGTCACTGAGCCCATAGAGTTTTCCTTCGATGCACCAACCTGGAGTCTAGGAAAGAGCATGGCAGCTCACATCGCCATGGGACGTATTGGGGAAGTTTACCGCAATGATCTCAAGGATACAATCTATCAGATTTGTGGGCACCAAGATGAGCAGTGGGAGATGATCAGCACCAAGAAGGATAGATCATTGCATCTTTCATCCAGGAGTTAAAGCAGCACATTCGACGTCAGGAGAACCAGATGTGCATAGACATGATAGATCTGAAGAAGGCGAGGACAAGAATCACGGAGCTAGAAGAAGAACTCAAGGCTACATGTGAAGATTATATGGAGGAAATCGAAGTATTAGTGGAGAAGAATGACGACATGATCAAGAAGATCGGACTATTCATGGGAGACCTTACACCAGTAGAAGAAGATGAAGAACCTAAGGAGATTCGCCCGGAAGACTACATCATCATCGAAGACACCGACTCGGACCCAGACGATAGTGATGATGACTATGTTGATGAAGCTGGAGCAGATATCATGGAGTCTGCAACCGAAGAATATTTCTAGTAGACTACGCCATCAGTAGTAGTATTCCACCATGTAAATAGAGTAGTCCAAGCACTTTTGCGATAGTTAGACCGATTATATGCCCTTATTTGATTGAATGAAGTGATTTTGTGTGCATTTGCCTCATGTGCATATAGGTAGTGTTTTCTCTCTAGACCCCTCTCTATTCTTAAATCTCATCTTTTCTAAACCCATCAGATGCCTCCGAGACGTGACCCCGGATTTACCTTTCCACCAGAGCTCACTCAATTGATCCAGCAGCAGAATACGTTGATGCAGTTGCTAGTCCAGAATCAGAATCAGGGGAACAACAACAACAACCCACCACCACCACCACCTGTTGATCACTTAACCCGTTTTCTTAGGCTGAATCCAGTTCTCCAATAGCACCGAGCCTATAGTAGCAGATGATTGGCTCCGCTAGACAGCAAGGGAGTTGATCACGGCAGGATGCACAGATGCGTAAAAGGTGAAATTTGCCGCACATCAGTTGGATGGACCCGCAACATCATGGTGGGAGAATTAGCGCCACGTTTTGTAGGACCATACAAGGTTTTGGAGCACATGGGAGAAGTAGCCTACAAGTTGGAATTGCTCGAAGAATTGTCAGGAGTTCACGACGTATTCCACGTTTCCCAGTTGAAGAAGTGCCACGCAGAGATGGCTGATATACCGCTGAGAGATACAATGCCGCTGGAAGCGATTCAATTGGACAGGATTTGACCTATGAGGAGAAACCAGTCAAGATTCTTGAGTATGCCAGCCGAGTCACCTGCAGCAAGGTTATCATGTTTTGCAAAGTTCAGTGGAGCCAGCACACCGAGGATGAAGCCACCTGGGAGCGAGAGGAAGAACTGCTGAAGGACCACCCTCGCCTATTTTCTAGCCAACCCGAATCTCGAGGGCGAGATTCATCTTAAGGGGGGTAGGTTTGTAACATCCAAAATTTTCAATTTGGAATGTTATACATTAGATCATCTCTGCATATCATATTTTATTTACTTTTGGTTGATCCTAGAAATTCTACGCAACTCAAGGACCCTCGGAGAGAGTTGGGGATTTCATTATTTTCATATTTGAGTTTTCTCAAATTTTGAAAATAGGATCAGTTGATTTTATTTATTTTATCTTCAATTATTTCTATTATAAAAATATGAGAGAGGGAATAAAATGACTTTCCCAAAATAAAGAAATATTGAGGATTTAATAATAAAATCAAATAAGATTTTATTTCGGATTTATTTGCTATTTTATTTGAAGTTAAGAAAAATGTGCGTTTTTCAAAATTGCATTTAGGCCCCAAATAAATGTTCATCCTGTTCGGCTTGATTTTAGAAGTCGGGGAAAATTTATTTCGAGATTTTTGGAGTCCGTTTAGTATTTATTTTATTTGTTTTTCTGCGCATAATTATTTAAAAAAACGCGCAACCGACTTAGAGCCGGTTTCGGCCCGGACTCTTCGGGCCGGCCTTTATATAGCGCCGCCCCGAGCCCGTTAAGCCCGCGCCGCCTAAGCCTAACCCTAGCCCGCCGCCGCCGCTGCCGCAGTGGCCGCCGCCCCACCGCCGCCCCGCCATCGGACCCCGCCGCTGCCGCCGCCGAGGTTGACCCCGCCGCCGCCGCCAGTTTTCCTCAGAAAACCGTTCGGTTTTCCATTCGGTTTTTCGTCGGTTTTTTTAGATCCGTTTTTTTATTTAGATTGGTTTATTTCCGGTTTAGTTTATTTAGCGAGCGTTTGCTCGTTCGTTCGTTTTAACGGACGCGTTCACCGTTTAGTTCCAGAAAACAAACATTTGTTCGTTAATCTGTTCGTTGTTTTTCTTTTTCTCGGATTTTCTGCGATTATTTCTGATCGCGATTTCAAATCCGATTTTTGTTCTAGTATAACTTTTCGCTCGTTTATCGGAATCAGGCGATTCAAGCGCCTGGAGTTTCGTCTCGAAACCCTCTTTTCCTTTAACCAACTCAAACAAGTTTTTGCTTCTGTAAAATTTGACCTAGATCCAGATTAGTACTCGAAGCTTGTTTCTTTTGCCGTTTGACTTTCGTTGTTTCATTCGATTTGATTCTTTTTGCAAACCAGAGTTCTGAAGTTGAACTTTCTGGTTAGATCTCTTATTTGAGTTTTACTTGTGCATTAGTTGAGTACTTATTGTATTCTTGTTTGTTTGCGGTAGATTACCCGGAGTGCGCCGCTTGCTACTTTGAATCTCTAGGTTTCGCGGATCATCAACAAGGCAAGTAACACTTTGATCATACCCCTTTACAGCCCAGTTTTTACTGCATTAGATCAATCCTCAAACATTGCATGAATAGGATCTAATTAAATTGTGGGTTTTGGGAAGTAGATGAGGTAGTACCTATTTCCTGTTTTATTATCAAACCTTTGGGAGTTACTTCCACGCGTTGCTTATATTGCCATGCTATGCTAGTAGACGTGGATTGGGTGAGTGTATCCATGAAAGATGTGAGATTGTTAAATTAATGGTTTATCTAAGGTGGCAACTTAAACACACATCTGGGTGGATTGAGGCACCTGGGTATTCCAGTGATTGCCTGTTTTTCTCAAAAATGATGTCGTTGGAGTTGATGGACTCACTTATCTTCCAAGCCTTCCGCTGTTATCGTTATTAGATGGCCTTAAACCATTTTTTACTGTAATAAGTTCTCTTTTGAGACATTTGATGTAATAAGTGTGTGATTGCCACTCTGTTATAAATTCTTCAAGTACTGTGCATGTCAGCATTACTGATCCAGGGATGACACTGAAGCACAGAGATTGAACCGTTTGAGGTCTAGTCGCTACAACATGACCGTGCACCTGTCCGCACACATCTGTGTAACCGCGAGGGCCGGCTCTGATACCAACTTGTAACGCCCCGGACACATCCGTCGATGGTTGTTACTCCTGGCGTGATCTAGACTGGCCCCATAGATTAATACTAATCTTTTCTGTGTACTTTGTCCTCACTCGTGCGCACCCGGGAGCAACTTCCCGGTTAGTCACCCATTCTGAAATTACTCCAAGCTGAACACACTTAACTTTGGAGTTCTTTCCGAATGGGCTCCCGGAAAAGAAGGAATTCCTTATTGATATGAGTAGTCCATCATCCCTAATAAGCCAGGCTAACACTCTCCATCCATAACATAACCCTCAGGTATAACGGGAAGTTCATATCAAGGAGAGCCAGTCTTATCAGGTGTTTCAAAGTTTTTAGGTTTAATAATTTCATCAGTTTCAAAAATATGATCACTTTCAGCATTCTCAATATCATTAACTCTAGCAATTTGTTCATCAAGAAATATACCCAGTGGCACAACATTATCAAGCAAAGTAGTAGTATCATCATAAGCATCATGCATAGCAGAAGTAGCATCATCAATAACATGCAACATATCAGAATCAATAGCAGGTGTAGGTGTCGCAAGCTTACTCAAAACAGAAGGTGAATCAAGTGCAGAGCTAGATGGCAGTTGCTTACCTCTCCTCGTTCTAGAGGAAAAAAATCTTGGTTTGGATATCTTTCAAATTTTTCATAGTGATCAACAGATATAAATCCCAAGTGACTCAGAGAATAGAGTTATGCTCCTCGACAACAGCGCCAGAAAAAGGTCTTGATAACCCACAAGTATAGGGGATCGCAATAGTTTTCGAGCGTAGAGTCACTACTGCAGGATGCTGCTAACGTGACACTACAATCAGAGACCCTTCGAGAAAACTGTGTGTGATGCAATAATCGCAAACAGTAGTGTAAAAAACCGTCAAAAAGGTGCAAAACGTTTGCGATGGAGGATGCATCAAACACGGTTCAGATTTTAGTTGCGTGTGTGATGTAGGGCATACAATTCAGTTCAATTAACCGTTTTTGATGAGGAGGAACAAAAGAAACGGGTAGCCAGATGAAGGTGTGTGCGATGTACAACATACAGTTCACTCATGAACTATTTGTGATTAGGCAACACAAAAGAAACGGTCAGCCAGATCAAGGTGTGTGCGATGTACAACATACAGTTCACTCAGATGAACTCTTTGTGATTAGGCAACACAAAAGAAACGGTCAGTGAGATCAAGGTGTGTGTGATATACGACATGCGGTTCACTCGGATGAACTGTTTGCGCTGAGACAAGAGAACAGAAACGATTCAATATAACAAATACCATAAATATTGCAAGGTTCAAATTCAAAGATTACAATGCCCAAATTCAAACATTGGAAACCGCATCATTTCTGAAAAGGGATCAGCCGCTGAAAAGTCATGTATGGTTTTGACACAATGACTTCCAATTGCTTTGCCATATGCTCTTCCAATACGAAGTTTGGCATTTTTGGAGGCTCTTCCATTCTGCAATACCTGCCGGCTCTGATAATCATATCATTCATCTTTCCTAATTAAATGCGTTTTCAACCTCAGTACCCTCAGCACCTTTGCTCTGTTAAGAAAGAACCTGGCGAGTGTAATCTCCAGTAAGGTCCCTCGATAGGAGTTCAAAGTAATATTTGAGAGATGCAGATCTAGGCATTCGATGTGATTGTCATTATAAACATTATCCACCTCTGGGCCTATTATTATGTGCAAAAGAAGAGACCATGTTAGTTCCTACATGCAGTTTTGAACACTGCTACACACGCCCATTTGGTTTGCAGGATTTGTAAAATGCACCAACGTGTCATCTTCGATCTGGCATGTTTAACATGGGCATTTGATTACAATCTATAACATGTAGCCTTCTTCACAAGAGGTTTGACTGGATGAAAAATTCCCTAAGAAAACTAGTACAGATGAATCCAAAGGAGAAATGATTATGGACGATTATAACCATATGAATGAAGCAACCAATATGGGGTGGGGCTGTATGTCCTAAAATCCTCCAAAATTCCTTCAGAAATCGTAGTACATTGTCATTGTAAACTTGGGAAAATATGCAAAAAATTGAACTCCCTTATGGTTAACATTTAACAGGAAAGGAACATCACCTCGATATACAACTCTTCAGGCACGAAAAGCATCTCAGGCAACTAACAACTTGGTCCAGGTTGTTGGGGAATGTAGTAATTTCAAAATATTTTCCTACTCACACGCAAGATCATGGTGATGCATAGCAACAAGGGGAAGAGTGTTGTCCACGTACCCTCGTAGACCGTAAGCAGAAGCATTATGACAACGCGGTTGATGTAGTCGTACGCCTTCATGATCGACCACTCCTAGCACCGAAGGTACGGCACCTTCGCGATCTGCATACGTTCGGCTCGGTGGCGTCCCATGAACTCACGATCCAGTAGAGTGTCGAGGGAGAGCTTCGTCAGCACGACGACATGATGACAGTGATGATGATGCTACCAGAACAGGGCTTCACCTAAGCACCGCTACGATATGACCAAGGTGGATTATGGTGGAGGAGGGAACCTGATGTCTACTACACAACCGTCTTCTTGTAGATGTTGTTGGGCCTCCAAGTGCAGAGGTTTGTAGGACAGTAGCAAATTTCCCTCAAGTGGATGACCTAAGGTTTATCAATTCGTAGGAGGCGTAGGATGAAGATGGTCTCTCTCAAGCAACCCTGCAACCAAATAACAAAGAGTCTCTTGTGTCCCCAACACACCCAATACAATGGTAAATTGTATAGGTGCACTAGTTCGGCGAAGAGATGGTGATACAAGTGGTATATGGATAGTAGATAAAGGTATTTGTAATCTGAAATTATAAAAACAGCAAGGTAACTAATGATAAAAGTGAGCGTAAACGGTATTGCAATGTGTGGAAATAAGGCCTAGGGTTCATACTTTCGCTAGTGTAAGTTCCCTCAACAATACTAACACAATTGGATCACATAACTATCCCTCAACATGCAACAAAGAGTCACTCCAAAGTCACTAATAGCGGAGAACGAACGAAGAGATTATGGTAGGGTACGAAACCGCCTCAAAGTTATTCTTTCCAATCAATCCATTGGGCTATTCCTATAAGTGTCACAAACAGCCCTAGAGTTCGTACTAGAATAACACCTTAAGACACAAATCAATCAAAACCCTAATGTCACCTAGAATAACCGCGATTGTCACGATCGGGTCGCCCGAGCCGGACCTCAGACCGGGTGAAGCCAAAAGCTAGCGCTCTTATAGTTTTCAATGATGGTCGGCACACAACGGAACTCATGAGTACAAAAAATCTATTGCACAAGTCTCATAATAACAATGAGCACTGAAGAAAGGTATCAGTGGGGGTACTATTTTCTTCGAAGATGCTTCTTACACTTTGCAGTAATATAGCATAAGTTCCCTGAGCGCGCTTTGTCTGTTACAGCCTTATGGCCTGATTGCCTGGTTATTGGAAACACCATCGATATTCTCGACAGATGGAGTACATAACACTTTTCGGTCCTTGACCGAAGAGGGAGAAGCCGACGGTCGGTTAAGACGCGTTTAAAGTTCGGTTGAACATAGATATGATATAAGTACTTCGGTACATGGAATCATTCTTTTACTCAAGTCACTTGGGGGCTCTTAAGTTTATTTGAGCCGTTTTATAATAAGTGTTCTTCTTCTTAGTCGTTGCAAAGTTTTATTATTATTATTTATCACTCCTTTTTTTGACGCGAGTGTGCGGTCACTAGCCGGGGAGCCTAATTTCTCTCTCAAAGCTGCTAGAGTTTAGTTTGCTAAACTGGCCTAATGAGAAGTACTCCGCCCTCGGGATAGGAGGTTGAAGCCGTAGGCTGACCCGCTCGAAGTCTTGAGATAGGATGTATCATGTTAAAGCATGACAGAAGCACTTCTTTTTTCTAAGACCAATTTTCGGATTGGCACCGAACACTTGATCTTGTTCGGACGTCATGTTTTTTACTGACGTTTCTTGGTTTTCCAAGCTTTTTGGCACTTTTAAACTATTTGTGCTTTTCCAGCATTAGTCTCGCAGTGCAACGCCGGACACCTTTAGGGATTCGGCAAAAACATTCTCAGATATTGCTATATACGCATCGGTTTCGAATTGTGTCTTCGGTCAATAGTTGGGTTGCCCGGCTCTTGCACTTGCTTCCTATGTTCTGTTTTGTTCGGCTAGGCGTGCAAAGGGAGAACCACTGCGATTGTGCTTCCATCTCACATGGTTAAGCACCTCAGCGGAGAAATCTGAAAACTGACTGTCACAATAAGCGTAAACTGGCCAGCGATCCGATGACTATGTTAAAAGACGGGCCGTTCATAACATTGGCCGAAGTGTTTACGGCTTGACCCCGACTGTCGCCGAACACTACCGGGGGCTATTAACTGGCCTCCCAAACTAAATCCTCGATATTTTGCTCTTACATTAGAGCTGAGGTTTAATGATCATGCTTAGCATGACAACCCAAAGAAAGGAACCGATAGCGGGACTATTTTCTTTGGAAGACATTTCTTCTGTTAAACAGTAATATAACATATCTCTCTGCGTACCTTTGTTTATAAAACCGTATGGCCAGATTGCCTTGTTTGTTGTAAATCTTTGCCCTCATAAAGGCTTTATAAAGTAGGACAAACACTCCTCGGCTACTGGCCGAGGAGGTGGACGCCGATGGTCGGTCAACAAAGTTTTGTACAGTGCGGATCCGAGCATTAATGACGTAAAGTACTTGGATACATAGAGTCATTACACATAATTTGTGATTTTACTATGGATATTGATCCTTAATTCGGCCACCCGTGCCCGCATTAAGGCTTAGGGGCTACTGGGCTTCGGGCTTATTATTTACAAATATTAAAGGGGCACATCGATCCCCTGATCTGGTGTTGCCACCCGACCAGTGTATCGGGGGCTACTGCATTGCTTGTCCAATGCAGAAAATTTTATGTGCAATATAGTTTTCGAGGAGATTTTGATCCTCAGGTTGGTCGGCCACACCCAACCTGAGTCTCGAGGACTGAGCACGCCGCTTTTAGTGTCCCAAAGTATTCTGCCGAGCTAGGACTTGATCCTCAGGCCGATTTTGCAAATTAACCTAAGTCTCAGCAGCTACTGGGATCAGCGGTCTTACGTCATCCTTCATGTGCATCTTGGGTTTTAGACCGATACACACCTTGAGGGCTACTGGCTATATATCTCGGCAGAGAATAAATTGCACCAATAAAAAATATTAACCAAAAATCGGCCCATAGTCGGGGTGGTGCACCACCTCGGAAGCAGTCCAGCATAAAGCTCGGGTGCTAGTGGCTGGCTCCATAGAGGGCATTTCCGGCATTAAGCTCCGCTAAACTCCTTCAACTTTTTTGAACCAAGGTGATATGACACCTCGGATATAGTCCGGCGTTGGACCTTGGACATAGTCCGGCGTTGGAGCTCGGATACATTCCGGTGTTGGAGCTCGGAAAGCAGTCCGGCGTTGGTGCTCGGCTGCAAGAGATACCTCTAATGCAGTCCAGCGTTGGAGCTCGGACGCAAGAGGACACTGCCTCCCGGGAACAACTTCAAACCCGAGGTGTGGCATAAAAATAACAAGGCATTGATAAAGGCCAGAAACTTAAAGGGGCTCCTCGGATACCCGGCATGTAAACCCGTCGAATGCATTTCGGCGATCCTCAAGATCGAAGATAAAGAAGATTTGTTGAACCAGTTTTCAAGACCGATGACTGAAGATGAAGAACAATTCAGAAGAATCGAGGAGCGTCCCTAACTTGAAGACCGGTTCAGGGGGCTACTGACGGTGTCTTGGACTAGGGGGTACTCAACACGTCATCTCCCGATCTGATAGATTGGGCCAAGGACCCCTGTGGCCGTATACTCATGGGCCAGTTCGGACAGCTGCTGCATACAAGGAAGATTCCACAAGACTTGGTGATCAAGACAAGGACTGCACCCCACCGGCGTATTCGGCTAGGACTCTTGTTATCCTAGGCCTCTGGTGCATTATATAAACTGAGGCCAGGCTAGTCGATAGAGATATACAACAATCATACCATAGGCTAGCTTCTAGGGTTTTAGCCTCTCCGATCTCATGGTAGATCAACTCTTGTACTACCCATATCATCAGTATTAATCAAGCAGGACGTAGGGTTTTACCTCCATCAAGAGGGCCCGAACCTGGGTAAAACTTCGTGTCCCTTGCCTCCTGTTACCATCCGGCCTAGACGCACAGTTCGGGACCCCCTACCCGAGATCCGCCGGTTTTGACACCGACACTCCCACTCACTTTCTTGTAAATACAGGCTTCTCCAAAAGTCTGCATAAAACTATATGCTTTGATTAACTCATCAAAGCATATATTCCAACTCCGAGATGCTTGCACCAGTCCATAGATGGATCGCTGGAGCTTGCACATTTTGTTAGCACCTTTAGGATTGACAAAACTTTCTTGTTGTATCATATACAACTCTTCTTTAAGAAATCCATTAAGGAATGCAGTTTTGACATCCGTTTGCCAGATTTCATAAAATGCGGCAACTGCTAACATGATTCGGACAGACTTTTAAGCATCGATACGAGTGAGAAAATCTCATCGCAGTCAACACCTTGAACTTGTCAAAAACATTTAGCGACAATTCGAGCTTTGTAGATAGTAACACTACTATCAGCATCCGTCTTCCTCTTGAAGATCCATTTATTCTCAATGACTCATTGATCATCGGGCAAGTCAATCAAAGTCCATACTTTGTTCTCATACATGGATCCCATCTCAGATTTCATGGCCGCAAGCCATTTTTTGGAATCTGGGCTCATCATCGCCTCCTCATAGTTCGTAGGTTCATCATGGTCTAGTAACATGACTTCCAAAAAGGATTACCGTACCACTCTGGTGCGGACCATACTCTAGTTGTCCTACGAGGTTCGATAGTAACTTGATCTGAAGTTTCATGATCATCATCATTAGTTTCCTCACTAATTGGCATAGAATATCACTAGAACTGATTTCTGTGATGAACTAATTTCCAATTCGGGAGAAGGTACAATTACCTCATCAAGTTCTACATTCCTCCCACTCACTTCTTTCGAGAGAAGCTTCTTCTCTAGAAAGGATCCATTCTTAGCAATGAATATCTTGCCTTTGGATCTGTGATAGAAGGTGTACCCAAAAGTTTCTTTTGGGTATCGTATGAATACGCACTTTTCCAATTTGGTTTTGAGCTTATTAGGCTGAAACTTTTTCACATAAGCATCACAACCCCAAACTTTAAGAAACGACGGCTTAGGTTTTTAGCCAAACCATAGTTCATAGGGTGTCGTCTCAACGGATTAGTCGGTGCCCTATTTAACGTGAATGTAGTTGTCTCTAATGCATAACCCCAAAACGATAGTGGTAAATCAGTAAGAGACATCATAGATTGCACTATATCCAATAAAGTACGCTTATGACGTTCGGACACACCATTATGCTGTGGTGTTCCAGGTGGCATGAATTTGTGAAACTATTCCACATTGTTTTAGTTGAAGACCAAACTCATAACTCAAATATTCGTCTCCATGATTAGATCGTAGAAACTTTATTTTCTGTTTACGATGATTTTCCACCTCACAATGAAATTCTTAGAACTTTTCAAATGTTTCAGACTTATGTTTCATCAAGTAGATATACCCATATCTGCTCAAATCATCTGTGAAGGTCAGAAAATAATGATACCTGCCACGAGCCTCAACACTCAACGGACCACATACATCAGTATGTATTATTTCCAATAAGTCAGTTGTTCGCTCCATTGTTCCGGAGAACGGAGTCTTAGTCATCTTGCCCATGAGGCATGGTTTGCAAGCATCAAGTGATTCCAAAAGCCCATCAGCATGAAGTTTCTTCATGCGCTTTACACCAATATGACCTAAACGGCAGTGCCACAAATAAGTTGCACTATCATTATTAACTTCACATCTTTTTGCTTCAATATTATGAATATGTGTATAACTACGATCGAGATTCAATAAACCATTTATATTGAGTGTATGACCATAGAAGGTTTTATTCATGTAAATAGAATAACAATTATTCTTTGACTCAAATGAATATCTGTATTGCAATAAACATGATCCAATCATATTCATGCTCAACGCAAACACCAAATAACATTTATTTTAGGTTCAACACTAATCCCGAAGGTAAAGGGAGTGTGCGATGGTGATCTTATCAACCTTGGAATCACTTCCAACACACATCATCATCTTGCCCTTAACTAGTCTCTGTTTATTTTGCAACTCCCATTTCGAGTTACTACTCTTAGCAACTGAACCAGTATCAAATACCAAGTGGTTGCTATAAACACTAGTAAAGTACATATCAATAACATGTATATCAAATACACTTTTGTTCACTTTGCCATCCTTCTTATCCGCCAAGTATCTAGGGCAGTTCCACTTCCAGGCTTGGGTCTAGCTTTGGGTGTAACGCCTCGGACACACCCGCCGGTGGTTGTTACTCCTGGCGGGATCTAGACTGGCCCCACAGATCAATACTAGTCTTTTCTGCGCACTTTGTCCTCACTCGTGCGCACCCGGGAGCAACTTCCCGACCGGTCACCCATCCTGACACTACTCCAAGCTGAGCACGCTTAACTTCGGAGTTCTGTCCAAATGGGCTCCCGGAAAAGAAGGAATTCCTTATTGATATGAGTAGTCTCTCATCCCTAATAAGCCAGGCTATCACATACACCCCCACTCAGAGGAACCGACGTCCTCGTCGGGCCATAGGAACGTTCCCTCTTGGCACAAACGTCTGTGCTTCCAGTCCGGTACATGTGCCATGCCGAGTGCCACGACGGGTCACAAACGTCATGAACAACATGACCACGCACCTGTCCGCAACCATCCATGTAACCGCGAGGGTCGGCTCGAATACCAACTTGTAACGCCCCGGACACACCCACCGGTGCTCGTTACTCTTGGCGGGATCTAGACTGGCCCACAGATCAATACTAGTCTTTTCTGCGCACTTTGTCCTCACTCGTGCGCACCCGGGAGCAACTTCCCGGTCGGTCACCCATCCTGACACTACTCCAAGCTAAGCACACTTAACTTCGGAATTCTGTCCGAATGGGCTCCCGGAAAAGAAGGAATTCCTTATTGATATGAGTAGTCTATCATCCCTAATAAGCCAGGCTATCACATTGGGCTTCTTCATGGGAGTAGCAACTTGCTTGCTATTCTTCTTTGAAGTTCCTCTTTCTTTCCCTTTGCCCTTTTCTTGAAACTAGTGGTCTTGTTAACCATCAACACTTGATGCTATTTCTTGATTTCTACCTTCGCCGATTTCTGCGTCGCGAAGAGCTTGGGAATTACTTTCGTCATCCCTTGTATATTATAGTTCATCACTAAGTTCTAGTAACTTGGTGATAGTGACTAGAGAACTTTGTCAATTACTATCTTATCTTGAAGATTAATTCCCACTTGATTCAAGTAATTGCAGTACCCAAACAATCTAAGCACATGCTCACTGGTTGAGCTATTCTCCTCCATCTTGTAGGCAAAGTATTGTCAGAGGTCTCCTACCTCTCGACACGGGCATGAGTATGAAATACCAATTTCAACTCTTAGAACATCTTATATGCTCTGTGGCGTTCAAAAACATTTTTGAAGTCCCGGTTCTAAGCCGTAAAGCATGGTGCGCTAAACCATTAAGTATTCATCATGCCGAGCTTTGTCAAACGTTCATAACATCTGCATTTGCTCCTGCAATTGTTATATCACCTAGTGGTGCATCAAGGACATAATTCTTCTATGCAGCAACGAGGATAATCCTCAGATCACGGATCCAATCCGCATCATTGCTACTATCCTCTTTCAACATAGTTTTCTCTAGGAACATATCATAAATAAAACGGGGAAGCTATACGCGAGCAATTGATCTACAACATAGATATGCAAATACTATCAGGTACTAAGTTCATGATAAATTAAAGTTCAATTAATCAAATTACTTAAGAACTCCCACTTAGATAGACATCTCTCTAATCATCTAAGTGATCACGTGATCCACATCAACTAAACCATGTCCGATCATCTAAGTGATCACGTGATCCACATCAACTAAACCATGTCTGATCATCACGTGAGATGGAGTAGTTTTCAATGGTGAACATCACTATGTTGATCATATCTACTATATGATTCACGCTCAACCTTTCGGTCCCAGTGTTCTGAGGTCATATCTGCATATGCTAGGCTCGTCAACTTTAACCCGAGAGTATTCCGCGTGTGCAAAACTGACTTGCACCCGTTGTATGTAAACGTAGAGCTTATCACACCTGATCATCACATGGTGTCTCAGCACGGCGAACTGTAGCAACTGTGCATACTTAGGGAGAACACTTATACCTTGAAATTTAGTGAGAGATCATCTTATAATGCTACCGTCGAACTAATATGATATGGCCATCACCATCTTGTGCCTTTGATCTCCATTGATAACCCACAAGTATAGGGGATCGCAACAGTTTTCGAGGGTAGAGTATTCAACCCAAATTTATTGATTCGACACAAAGGGAGCCAAAGAATATTCTCAAGTATTAGCAGCTAAGTTGTCAATTCAACCACACCTAGAAACTTAATATCTACAACAAAGTATTTAGTAGCAAAGTAATATGATAGTAGTGGTAACGGTGGTAAAAGGTAATGGTAGCAAAAGTAATATTTTTGGTGTTTTGTAGTGATTGTAAAAATAGCAACGGAAAAGTAAATAAGCGAAGAACAATATATGGAAATCTCATAGGCAATGGATCGGTGATAGAGAATTATGCCGGATGCGGTGATTGTAACAGTCATAACATAGGGTGACACAGAACTAGCTCCAAGTCATCAATGTAATGTAGGCATGTATTCTGAATATAGTCATACATGCTTATGGAAAAGAACTTGCATGACATCTTTTGTCCTACCCTCCCATGGTAGCGGGGTCCTATTGGAAACTAAGGGATATTAAGGCCTCCTTTTAATAGAGTACCGGACCAAAGAATTAACACATAGTGAACACATGAACTCCTCAAACTACGGTCATCACCAGGAGTGGTCCCGATTATTGTCACTTCGGGGTTGCCGGATCATAACACATAGTAGGTGACTATAGACTTGCAAGATAGGATCAAGAACTCTCATATATTGATGAAAACATAATAGGTTCAGATTTGAAATCATGGCACTCGGGCCCTAGTGACAAGCATTAAGCTTAGCAAAGTCATAGCAACATCAATCTCAGAACATAGTGGATACTAGGGATCAAACCCTAACAAAACTAACTCGAATACATGATAAATCTTATCCAACCCATCCCCGTCCAGTAAGCCTACGATGGAATTAATCACGCACAGCGGTGAGCATCATGAAATTGGTGATGGAGGATGGTTGATGATGACGATGGCGACGGATTCCCCTCTCCGGAGCCCCGAACGGACTCCAGATCAACCCTCCCGAGAGAGTTTAGGGCTTGGCAGTGGCTCCATATCATAAAACGCGATGAATCCTTCTCTCTGATCTTGTTCTCCCCAAAAGTGAATATACGGAGTCAAGGTTGAGGTTGATGGAGCGTCAGGGGGCCCACGAGGCAGGGAGCGCGCCCAGGGGGGGTAGGGTGCACCCCACCCTCGTGGACAGGTGGAGGCCCCCCTGACGTGGATCTTCCTTCCAGTATTTTTTATATATTCCAAAATAATTCTCTGTTGATTTTCAGATCATTCCGAGAACTTTTATTTCTACACAAAAATAACACCATGGCAATTCTGCTGAAAACAGCGTCAGTCCGGGTTAGTTCCATTCAAATCATGCAAGTTAGAGTCCAAAACAAGGGAAAAAGTGTTTGGAAAAGTAGATACGACGGAGACGTATCAACTCACCCAAGCTTAAACCTTTGCTTGTCCTCAAGCAATTCAGTTGATAAACTGAAAGTGATAAAGAAAAACTTATACAAACTCTGTTTGCTCTTGTTTTTGTAAATATGTAAAGACAACATTCAAGTTTTCAGCAAAGATTATGAACTAACCTTATTCACAATAACATTTAGGCCTCATGTTTACTCATATCAATGGAATAATCAAGTAGCGAGCAATAATAATAAATATTGGATGACAACACTTTCTCAAAACAATCATGATATGATATAACAAGATGGTATCTCGCTAGCCCTTTCTGAGACCGCCAAACATAAATGCAGAACACCTTTAAAGATCAAGGACTGACTAGACATTGTAATTCATGGTAAAAGAGATCCAGTCAAGTCATACTCAATGTATACTAACAGTAATGGATGCAAATGACAGCGGTGCTCTCCAACTGATGCTTTTTAATAAGAGGATGATGACTCAACACAAAAGTAAATGGATAGGCCCTTCGCAGAGGGAAGCAGGGATTTGTAGAGGTGCCAGAGCTCGGTTTGAAATAGATATGAATAATATTTTGAGCGGTATACTTTGATTGTCAACATAACAACCGAGAGATATCGATATCTTCCATGCTACACACATCATAGGCGGTTCCCAAACAGAATGGTAAATTTTATACTCCCCCTCCACCAACAAGCATCAATCCATTGCTTGCTCGAAACAATGAGTGCCTCCAACTAACAAGAGTCCCGGGGGAGTTTTGTTTGCGATTATTTTGATTTGATTTTCATAAAGCATGGGACTGGGCATCCCGGTGACCAGCCATTTTCTCATGAGTGAGGAGCGGAGTCCACTCCTCTTGAGAATAACCCGCCTAACATGGAAGATACGGACAACCCTAGTTGATACATGAGCTATTCGAGCATACAAAACAAAATTTTTATTTGAAGGTTTAGAGTTTGTCACATATAAATTTACTTGGAACGGCAGGTAGATACCGTATATAGGTAGTTATGGTGGACTCATATGGAATAACTTTGGGGTTTATGGAATTGGATGCACAAGCAGTATTCCCACTTAGTACAGGTGAAGGCTAGCAAAAGACTGGGAAGCGACCAACTAGAGAGCGACAACAGTAATGAACATGCATTAAAATTAATCAACACCGAATGCAAGCATGAGTAGGATATAATGCACCATGAACATACATATCGTAGAGGCTATGTTGATTTTGTTTCAACAACATGCGTGAACATGTGCCAAGTCAAGCCACTCAAATCATTCAAAAGAGGATACCACCCTATCATACCACATCACAAACATTTTAATAGCATGTTGGCATGCAAGTTAAACCATTATAAGCTCCTAGCTAATTAAGCATGGCATAAGCAACTACAATCTCTAATTGTCATTGCAAACATGTTTATTCATAATAGACTGAATCAGGAACGATGAACTAATCATATTTACAAAAACAAGAGAGGTCGAGTTCATACCAGCTTTTCTCATCTCAATAAGTTCATCATATAATCATCATTATTGCCTTGCACTTGCACGACCGAATAGTGTGGAAAATAATAATAGTGCACGTGCATTGGACTAAGCTGGAATCTGCAAGCATTCAATTCAAGAGAGAAGACAAGGTAATATGGGATCTTTGTTAGATCAACAATAATGCATATGAGAGCCACTCAACATTTTCATTTTGGTCTTCTCCTATCGACCCCCAAAGAAAAAAGAAAAGAAATAAAACTATTTACACGGGAAAGCTCCCAACAAGCAAAAGAAGAACGAGAAATCTTTTTGGGTTTTCTTTTTAATTACTACTACAAGCATGGAAAGTAAACTGATTAAAAGCTACAACTAATTTTTTTTGTTTTTCTTAAGGTTTACTAAACACACAAGAAGAAAGCACAAAAAGGAAAATAAACTAGCATGTATGATACAATGAAAAAGTATGAGCACCGACAACTAGCAATGAGTGTGTGAACATGAATGTAATGTCGGTGAGAGATACGTACTCCCCCAAGCTTAGGCTTTTGGCCTAAGTTGGTCTATGGCCACGGCTGGCCTGGCGGATATCCAAAGTAATAGTTGGGGCCGTACTGTGAAGAAGTGATGCGGTGCATCCCACGATCATACCCATGTACACTTCGACTACTCCCCAAGCCCCAAAAGGACATACGATAAGACCTTAACCATACGCCATGGGACACAAGGTGAACTCACTCCTCTTCGAACCGTATCTTCCCACATACGAGACATGGTTACTACCTCATGCATGGACCTTGTGTATACTCAGGCTCATACGGGATGACGATGGAGATTCAAAGGACCAAGGCCAGGCATGGAAGATAAGAGGGAAGAAACGAGAAGAAGATGGAGCAGCTGCTGGCGTCAGCCCGAACGTCTGGACCTCCCTCCAGATCATCCGGACTCAGCCGGATCATCCGGGTAATCCCACAGCCACGACACCCAAAGCTTGCAGAATCCTCCCAGCGAAGCCGGATTATCCGGACGAGGATCCGGATCATCCGGACGATGCCCGGATCATCCGGACCCCCATCCGGATCATCCGGCCTTTGCCTGCGCGCATGACTTGGGCCGAGGCCTGTGTACCCCTTCGCCCCTCACTTACCCCTTGGTGGCTTAGCACTATATATAGACCCCCTCCTCCCCCATTTGAGGGTTAGCAAATGTATAGCTCATGTTTGTGAGAGAGCTTTGCTCATCCACTTGGTAGACTTCTCTATGGAGATTCGAGCCTCCACCAGAGAAGATCCCCCAAGCGGATTCAAGACCCCTTTTAGGGAAGAACTCAAGACCTCCTCACGGAGAAGACCGGCTACCCTTGTATCATCCCTAGTTGTCCGTGGATCGTGTATCTTTCCTTATGTACTCGAGGATCTAGCCCATGTGTGACTTATTCGTGTCGGTTTAGTGATTCCTCTCATGTTTCTTATTGTGTTTTCTCTCCGTTCTTCCCCGTGTTCTTTGTGATTTCCGCGGGATCCGCTCCTTTCGTGAAAGATCGGGCGATTAGGGTCTCTACCCTACATCAAGAAGCCTCGGATTGCCACTGGTTGGCAATCACCTCCGGATCCCACTGGTAATCAGACTGTCGTGGAGGATCAAATTATGGTTCTGGCTCTGGCTCTGTAGCTGATGTAGGGTTCCGGTAGGCGTGAATGGCCTCCAACAGAACAAGGTACTTGCCTGCAGATAAATCAAACAAGGAAGGAGCAGGCAAGGTAATAGTCTCAGGATGATTTTGACCAAATATTAATTTGTATTTAAGCTCCTTTTCCCTATTCTTAACAATAAAGTCATGTGCTACCATACTGTTATAATCTAGATAAACAGGAGGCAGTAACTTCTCTTCCTTCTCATAATGCTTAATAGGTATGTTAAAGTGTGCAGCGAGGCGCGAGGCGAAGATGCCTCCAAGGACGGGGCCCTTAGTACGTTTAAGGTTTAACCGCTTTGCAACAATAGCGCCCATACTAAATGTGTCATCATGGAACAAGGCATGGCACAAAATAATAATATCAGGGGCACTCAGGTTTCCACAGTTTCCGCGCCCAATTAAGCATCTACTTGCAAATATAGCAAAGTAACGTAGAACAGGAAAGTGTATGCTAGTAATTTGTGCATCGGAAACCTTCCTCGTTTCCCCTACAACAATGGTATCAATAAACCCATCCACATCGTCACGATGTGGTTCCTCTACACTGCCCTCAAAAGGGATCAAACAAATCAGACAAAAGTCACGAAGTGACATCTCCTTATGCTCATCATATAAATAAAATTCCACCGAAGGTGGTGAGCTCCTAGCATGGAAATGAAAGTTTTGCACAAAGATATTGGTGAGTAAGAGATACTGTTCACGTTGGTCGTGGAGGAAGGCGGTGAGGCCTGCATTCTCAGACAATTCATAGAAATCATCATAAATCTTGGCTGCTCTCAAGAAATTATCACAAGGCCATTTACACGGCCGAACTTCCGCGGTGCGAGGGAGATTATATTTGGGCCTCTTATCCTCCTCACTTTGCTTATCCTTCGAGCTTCGGCTCGATGAGCCCCTCAAAAATCTCTTCATCTTTTTCTGAAAATTTCTGAAATTTTTAGTAACTTCAAAATAAAAGTGAACCAAACTCAACAAAATTGATAGCAACTACTCCTACAAGTGCCCAGAGGATATATCATGCATTAAAACTACTTTTGACCACATAAATTTGACATGCAAGCTCAAGAACAGGGTCACCTAAGCAGCAAAAATTTGCAATGAATAAAGCACTAGAACAAAAACTAATTGGAGCATTGGAGGAGTCACATACCAAAGAACAATCCCCCAAAGCAGTTTTTTGAATGGAGCTTTGAGCAAGGAGATTGAAAATGGTAGCAAAATGAGCTTGGAATCAGGTTTGAGCTGGCTAGTGATGTTTGTGGGAGGAAGAAGGAGTGTGTGGTAGCTGGAATAAGTGGAGGGGAGCCACCATGGGCCCACGAGGCAAGGGGCGCGCCCAGGGGGGTAGGGCGCGCCCTGGACCCTCGTGGCCAGGTGCTTTCTCCCCCTGCTGTGTTCTCAGTGCCAGATATTCTCAAATATTCCAGAAAAAATCATATTTAAATTTCAGGGCATTTGGAGAACTTTTATTTTTGGGGTATTTTTCATTGCATGGATAATTCAGAAAACACACAGAAATTACTATTTTTTGCTTTATTTAATATAAATAACAGAAAGTAAAAAGAGGGTACAGAGAGTTGTGTTTTCTAAATTCATCCATCTCATGCTCATCAAAAAGGAATCCACTAACAAGGTTGATCAGGTCTTGTTAACAAACTCATTCCGAATAACATGGAACTAGAGAATTTTCGAATAACACTAGGTTACCTCAACGGGGATATGCATGTCCCCAACAATAAGAATATCATATTTCTTCTTGACAGTATGTAGAGGAAATTCAAAACCTGCAATAGTAATAGTTGGAATTTTTCCAATAGAATTGATACTGTGGACTTGAGGTTGTTACCTCGGAAAGTGTACTGTATGCTCATTACCATTAACATGAAAAGTGACATTGCCTTTGGTGCAATCAATAACAACCCCTGCAGTATTCAAAAAGGGTCTTCCAAGAATAATAGACATACTATCGTCCTCAGGAATATGAAGAATAACAAAGTCCGTTAAAATAATAACGTTTGCAACCACAACAGGCACATCCTCACAAATACCGACAGGTATAGCAGTTGATTTATCAACCATTTGCAAATATATTTCAGTATGTGTCAACTTATTCAAATCAAGTATACGATATAAAGAGAGAGGCATAACACTAACACCGGCTCCAAGATCACATAAAGCAGTTTTAACATAGTTTCTTTTAATGGAGCATGGTATATTGGTACTCCGGGATCTCCTAGTTTCTTAGGTATTCCACCCTTAAAAGTGTAATTAGCAAGCATGGTGGAAATTTCAGCTTCTGGTATCTTTCTTTTATTAGTAACAATATCTTTCGTATATTTAGCATAATGATTCATTTTAAGCATATCAGTCAAATGCAAACGCAAAAAGATAGGTCTAATCATTTCAGCAAAGCGCTCAAAATCCTCATCATCCTTTTTCTTGGATGGTTTAGGAGGAAAAGGCATGGGTTTCTGAACCCATGGTTCTCTTTCTTTACCGTGCTTCCTAGCAGCAAAGTCTCTCTTATCATAATGTTGATTCTTTGATTGTGCGTTATCAAGATCAACAACAGGTTCAATTTCTACTTCATTGTCATTACTAGGTTGAGCATCAACATGAGCATCATTATTAACATTATCACTATGTTCATGCTTATTACTAGATTGTGTTTCAGCATCAGAAATAGAAATATCATTAGGATTCTCAGGTGTGTCTATAACAGGTTCACTAGAAGCATGCAAAGCCCTATCATTTTTCTTTTTCTTCTTCTTAGAAGGACTAGGTGCATCTACATTATTTCTCTGACAATCTTGCTCAATTATCTTAGGATGGCCTTAGGATACAAAGGTTCCTGAGTCAATTTATCACCTCTAGTCATGACTCTAACAACATCATCATTTTTCTTACTATTTAATTCATTGAGCAAATCATTCTGAGCTTTAAGTACTTGTTCTGCTTGAATGGTAACCATAGAAGCATGTTTACTAATAAGTTTAAGTTCACCTTTAACATTAGCCATATAATCACCCAAGTGTTCAAGCATATCAGCATTGTGTTTCAATTGTCTACCAACATATGCATTGAAGTTTTCTTGTTTAACCATAAAGTCATCAAACTCATCTAAGCATTTGATAGCAAACTTAGTAGGAGGGATTTTAGATTTATCATATCTATAGAGAGAATTTACCTTTACTACATGTGTCGGGTTATCAAGACCATGTATTTCTTCAATAGGTGGCAAATTAAGACCATGTATTTCTTCAATAGGAGGTAAATTCTTAACATCTTCAGCTTTAATACCTTTTTCTTTCATAGATTTCTTTGGCTCTTGCATATCTTCAGGACTGAGAAATAGAATACCCCTTTTCTTTGGAGTTGGCTCAGGAGTTGGTTCAGGAATTGGATCAGAGATTGGATCGGGAAGTGTCTAATTATTTTCATTAGCCAACATATTATTCAATAGAATTTCAGCTTCATCTGGTGTTCTTTTCCTGAAAACACAACTAGCACAACTATCCAGGTGGTCTCTAGAAGCATCGGTTAGTCCATTATAAAAGATATCAAGTATTTCATTTTTCTTAAGAGGATGATCAGGCAAAGCATTAGTAATTGGAGAAGCCTCCCCCAAGCTTGTGGGAGACTCTCTTCTTCAATTTGCACAAAATTATATATTTCCCTTAAAGCAGCTTGTTTCTTATGAGCGGGGAAATATTTGGCAGAGAAGTAATAAATCATATCCTGGGGACTACGCACACAACCAGGATCAAGAGAATTAAACCATGTCTTAGCATCACCCTTTAATGAGAACGGAAATAATTTAAGGATATAATAATAGCGAGTTTTCTCATCATTAGTGAATAGGGTGGCTATATCATTTAATTTAGTAAGATGTGCCACAACAGTTTCAGATTCATAGCCATAGAAAGGATCAGATTCAACCAAAGTAATTATATCAGGGTCGACAGAGAATTCATAATCCTTATCAGTAACAAAGACATGTGAAGTAGCATAAGCAGGATCATATTTCATTCTAGCATTCAAAGTTTTTTGTTCCAGCTTAGCTAAAAGCTTCTTAAGATCGCTCCTATCATTGCAAGCAAGAAAGTCTCTAGCAGTTTCTTCATCCATAACATAACCTTCAGGAACAACAGGTGAGGGAGTCCGGGATTAGGGGTCTCCGGACAGCCGGACTATATCCTTTGGCCGGACTGTTGGACTATGAAGATACAAGATTGAAGACTTCGTCTCGTGTCCGATGGGAGTCTACTTGGCGTGGAAGGCAAGCTAGGTAGTACGGATATGGATATCTCCTCCTTTGTAATCGACCTTGTGTAACCCTAACCCTCTCCGGTGTCTATATAAACCGGAGGGTTTTAGTCCGTAGGACAACATACAATCATACCATAGGCTAGCTTCTAGGGTTTAGCCTCTCCGATCTTGTGGTAGATCAACTCTTGTAATACTCATATCATCAAGAATAAATCAAGCAGGACGTAGGGTTTTACCTCCATCAAGAGGGCCCGAACCTGGGTAAAACATCGTGTTCCCTACCTCCTGTTACCATCTGCCTTAGACGCACAGTTCGGGACTCCCTACCCGAGATCCGCCGGTTTTGACACCGACATTGGTGCTTTCATTGAGAGTTCCTCTATGACGTCGCCAGAAGGAAGGATGTCTCGTCTCGTCTTTAAAGACGGTACTACTGTTGGGGGAGCTTTGGCTGTCGGCCAAACTCTCCGGCTAGGCGGTTTCATCATGATCGCCTGTTCGGCTGCCACGCCGACGATGACTTCTCGGGTCATCGAAAACAGCCTCCACGTTAAATCGGCACTCGCCGAACAGATGGATCTGGTGGAGCTCGCCTCCCTAAACGAGCTCTTGGATCGCATCGCCGCCTTGGGAGTCGCTACGGACTATGATCGGATTGGGCTTAAACCCGATCAAAGGGAGATTAACTCTCCGCCGGTCACCGATCATATTGCAGTAGTGGAGGAACAATGCGGCGACCTCTCCTCCATATTGAGGACCAACTATGTCCGGATTCCTGAGCTCTCCAAGCGAGATACCCGTTCGCGGGAGGATAGCATCCAATCCCTGAACTTAGAGTCAGGTAGCGGGCCAGGATTATCGGGCAACACCCCGGAACTAGAATTTCCAAAATTGGAAATTCCTCGGCCCCTGGATCCCAGATCGGGTAAGGGTTCGGATTCAATTCCACCCACCCACCCAAACATAAGCAATCTTTCCCACATCAGGCAAGAGCCCCAGGAAACAGTACATCACTATTGGGCCAGATTCCTCCTTGCGATGAACAAGGTTAAGGACTATCGCGAGGAAGACGCAATCTTATTTTTCTGCAATAATTGCACGGACAAGGGAATCCTTAACGCCATAAATCTCCATGAGATATCACGCTTCGCTGACTTGGCGTCCATAGTACGAAAGTACTGTGCAATGGAAAGTGCCTGGAAAACCAAAACAAACTTTTGGGATAATCCGGCCCTAAATACGAACCCAGTCCGAAATAAAAGGGTGCACTATCAAAAGACACCCGGGTCAACTACCAAAAAGCAAAAACCCTCTATAGGGCATGGAACCGTACTGGAGGGATGGCTCAATGGACCCTGCAAAATTCATAGTACAGTGGATACAATACCAACGCACAGCCTTAGAGCATGTTGGATACTCCGGCAGGTGGCCAAAAGTGGTGAGGATCTTCTTATCCCAAATGCCACAGAGCACCATCCCGTGGATAAAAATACAGTGTTAACAGTCTTTGAGACATTTGCGTCGAATAATAGGCGCAAGTGAACACTCCGCGGCATGGCCGAATTCTGCCACGTAGCAGTAATAAATCCATGGAGTGACACGGCTATTACCTTCAATGCCAGTGATGAACCTAAATTCCGAACAGCTCGAGCACCAGCCGCACTGGTCCTCAGTCCAATTGTGGTCGGCTTTCGACTCACCAAGGTACTCATGGACGGCGGCAGCGGATTAAACTTCATCTATGAGGAAACCCTTCAAAAAATGGAAATAGACTGGAACCGCATCGAGCGAAGCAGCACAACCTTTAAAGGAATAATCCCCAGTCGGGAAGCGCGCTCTACAGGAAAAATCACACTAGATGTGGTGTTCGGCACGCCGGAGAATTATAGGTCCGAAGAGATTACGTTCCAAGTGGCCCCGTTCAGTAGCGGTTACCATGCCCTGTTAGGGCGGGAGGTGTTCACAATCTTCCAAGCCATACCCCATTATGGGTACATGAAGCTCAAAATGCTCGGGCCCAACGGAATTATCACTCTTGCTAGTGACCCGGACACATCACACCACGCCGAAAACAAGACAGCCGCACTGGCCCTCGAGGCATTATCCGAAGCCCTAGCGGCTGAGGAACTGACTGCGCTGCGCTCCACGGTGAACAGGGATGATGTGATACTCGATAAGAGATCCAAGTCCACCTCCTTTAAACCGGCAGATGAAATAGTCAAATTCCAAGTCCATCCAACGGACCCTACAAAAACAGCTTCCATCAGGGCACAATTAAACCTGGACGTAGATGCCGCACTACGAGAGTTCCTACGCGATAACTGGGATATTTTTGCCTGGCACCCTTCAGACATGCCAGGAATCCCATGCAGGCTGGCCGAGCACAACCTTAATATTCTAAAGGGATTTAAGCCGGTCAAGCAGGCTCTTCGGCGTTTCTCTGAACCTAAGAGACAAGCCATGGGAGAGGAACTAGCCAAGTTATTGGAGGCCGGATTCATTAGAGAAATAAAACACCCGGACTGGCTAGCAAACCTGGTGATGGTACCAAAGAAGGATAAATCCTGGCGCCTTTGTGTCGATTTCAAGGACATCAATAAAGCTTGCCCAAAGGATCCCTCCCCCCTCCCCCGCATCGATCAAATTATCGATGCCACCGCAGGACACGAGTCATTGTGTTTCCTCGACGCATACTCCGGTTACCACCAAATCAAGATGGCGGAGTCCGACCAAGCCGCAACGACATTCATCACACCATACGGCCCCTTATGTTTCAACACAATGCCTTTTGGGCTCAAAAACACCGGCGCAACATATCAGCGCATGATTCAGACATGTCTAGAGAAACAAATCGGCAAAACAGTAGAGGCAAACGTAGACGATGTGGTCGTCAAAACCAAGCACGTCGACTCTTTGATAGATGACTTGAGGCTCACATTCGACAACCTCCGAACACACGACATCAAGCTCAATCCGGAAAAATGCGTTTTCGGCGTACCAACAGGAAAGCTCCTGGGTTTCATTGTCTCCAGTAGAGGTATTGAAGCTAATCCGGCCAAAATCCAAGCTTTGTCACAGTTGGCTACCCCAACAGACCTCAAACAAATTCAGAAGTTAATTGGATGTGTGGCGGCTCTAAGCCACTTTATCTCCCGCTTAGGAGAAAAGGATTTACCCCTTTATCGCCTCCTTCGGTGCACCGAACACTTTGAGTGGACGGACGCTGCCACAGCCGGATTGGAAGAAATAAAGGCCATTTTGGCAACCAACCCAATCCTGGCCGCGCCAAACATCGGTGAACCAATGCTGTTGTACATTGCGGCAACTCATCAAGTTGTAAGCGTAGTGCTCGTCGTCGAACGAGAAGCTGCCGGACATAAATACCCTCTTCAAAAGCCGGTATACTATGTATCCACTGTCCTCACTCCATGCAAATCAAGGTACCCACATTATCAAAAGATAGCCTATGTGGTATTCATGGCATCCCGGAAGCTGCGACACTACTTTCAAGAGTGTTTGATTCATTGTTGAGGAAATCGTTAACTGGTAGCTGCTCGGTTGGCTGACGAGTAGGGGATTAATAGGCTAATCGGCAAGTTAATCGGCCATTTAATCAATTAATCGGACGATTTTTCGGTTTATCCGCTACTCGGTGACCCTACGAGTAGGGATTAATCGGCACATTAACTGGTTGATCGGACGAGTTCTTGAACAGAGGTTCGATTACAGTAGCCTCGGAAGTGCCACTTAATGATATTATAAACAACCGCGACGCTACGTGCCGGCTTGCTAAATGGGCCATTGAGCTCCTCCCATTCGACATAACATACAAACCTCGACGGGCCATTAAGACGCAAGTATTGGCCGACTTTGTCGCCGAATGGACGGAGGCCGAATTCCCTAAAGAGTACGGCGCATACTCCAATTGGATCATGCACTTCGACGGTTCTAAAATGCTGGCTGGTCTAGGGGCTGGCGTCGTCCTGCCGTCCCCAACCAGAGATACCATTCAGTATGTACTGCAAATATTGTATACAGACTCCAACAACGCAGCCAAATACGAAGCTCTGTTGCATGGTCTTCGGATGGCAGTCTCCATGGGCATTCAACGCCTGGAGGTGCATGGGGATTCAAACCTTGCAATATCCCAAATAAATGGAGACTTTGATGCTAAGGATCCAAAAATGACGGCCTACCGAAATGCCATCCTAAAAATGTCAGCTCGATTCGAGGGACTCGAATTTCACCATGTGGCTCGGGAAAACAATCAAGCGGCAGATATCCTCGCCCGCATCGGCGCAAAATGCGACGCGGTCCCCCCCAACATATTTCTGGAAAGGCTGTTCAAGCCATCCGTAGTATGGGAAGGGGACACCTGTAACAATAGTCCAGACCCGGCCAAAATGCCCGATACCGAATACTCTGACACAATCGAAGGCTCCGCCACCGAAATAACACCTTCAGCCCACGTAATAATGACCATTATCGCCCTGTGGACAGAACCATTCTTGGCCTACCTAACTAGGCAGGAACTTCCGGAGGACCAAAATGAGGCACGCTACATAGTGCGGTGATCTAAGGCCTACAGGGTCCACGAGGGAGAATTGTATAAAAAAAGCACTACCGGAGTCCTTCAAAGGTGCATCTCCGAAGAGGAAGGGCGGAACCTTTTGGCAGAAATCCACGCCGGACTCAGCGGTCACCATGCTGCAGCCCGCGCTCTTATAAGCAAGGCCTTCCGTACAGGATTCTATTGGCCAACGGCCCGGGCAGATGCACAGGACTTGGTCCAACGTTGCACCGGTTGCCAGCTCTTTGCAAATCAAAGCAACATGCCACCCACCACCCTCCAAACAATCCCCATTACGTGGCCCTTCACGGTCTGGGGGCTTGACATGGTTGGACCCCTTAAAGGGGGAACCCAGAAGAAAAAATACTTACTGGTCATGGTGGATAAATTCACCAAATGGATAGAGGCCAAACCTGTTAAAACAGCCGAATCCGGACCAGTGATAGACTTCATATCTGGGGTCCTACACCGTTATGGCATCCCCCACAGCATCATCACTGACAACGGCACAAACTTCACAGCCGATGAGGTAAAACTCTCGTGCAGCAAAATGGGCATTAAGCTCGATTATGCTTTAGTCTATCACCCACAAACCAACGGTCAAGTCGAGCGAGCAAACAATCTTATAATGAGCGGCATTTAACCCAGATTAGTGCGTTCCTTAACGGAGTCTAACACGCACTGGGTAGAGGAGCTCGACTCTGTACTCTGGGGGCTGCGGACCACGCCGAATCGTAGTACCGGATATACACCCTTCTTTATGGCGTACGACGCAGAGGCAGTCTTGCCCTGTGACATAATTCATGACTCACCTCGAGTGCGCATGTACGAAGAAAGAGAAGTCGAGCTCGATCAGCAGGACAGTCTCGACACCTTGGAGGAGGAGCGCGATGTAGCCAAAGCCCATTCCGCATTTTATTAGCAACAGGCTCGCAGATACCAAAGCAGAGAAGTACGGGCCAAAACTTATAACGTTGGCGAACTGGTTCTACGCCTGCCGGATAAGAAAAAGAACAAGCTCGAGCCCAAATGGGAAGGTCCCTTCATTATGGACCAAGTTCTGACCGGTGGAGCATACCGACTGCGGGATGCATTGACTAGTCGACTCGAGCCGAACCCATGGAACGCGACCAGGCTCCGAAGATTCTACGCCTAGCACCGGACTCTATGTTCGTCCCCTCCCTTTGTCCATTTTTTGCATATACATTATCTGTCTTGTTTTTCTTTCTTCCTTTCTTTTATTCTTTCTCTAGGCCTTCAAGGGCCAACTTGTGCCTCGCTTGCAAATTATAGATGCACCAGCCACGCTCATCATACCTGGGGGCTTCTTTCACAGAAGCTTAATTATTTATCTGGGCCTCAGGCCCCGCACATGCATCATGCTTCCGCATGTACCTTTTTTCACCATTATATGCATCGATATGACTTAAGTTTTGGCCAAGCTGGGTTGCCTGGCTCTTGTATTTATGCCCTACGTTCCCGTTAATTCGGCTAGGGCATAAGGGGAGCACCTCTGTGATTGTTACTGCCAGGTCAGCCGGATGTGTACCTCAGACTGGGTGAAGCCGAAAGCTAGCGTTCTTATGGGAATATTCGGTCGGTGAACAAAAGATGATTTTTATTTATTGTCCATATCTGCCCCCAGATGTTTTTCCTGTGTTTCCTATCGCAGTCCGGACATGCACTTTAGGGCATGCTTACCCAGGGAAAGGAACCCTTAACGGAACTATTCTCCCTGGAAGATGTTTCTTACTACCCATGTAATATAACATAACTAGTTGGGCACTTGTCTGCTCAAGCACTAATGACCCCTACGCCTGGTCTCCACACATACCTTGGTTCTTACATAACTGCGCGGGTATTCGGATACACTCTGTACTATCGGGTCCCGAGGTTGAAGCGAAAAGGTCTGCCAAGACAAATGATCTACAATCCGGCTAGAAGGCATTATACATGTCACTTTCATTACATAGTCATGCGGACTGACTAAATTCCTCTTCTATACCATCCAACAGGCGGTCTAGCTTACAATCCTATTGGGAATACTTTGCGGCTAATTCTACTTGCCCATAAACTAAGCTAACGGGGATCTCTTTTCCGTCGGGCCCCACAGGTCCCACCTCGGCCATGTGATTTGGGTCTGCCTTGGTATACCGCGTCTTCACCATGGCCCAGGCTTCTCTAGCACCCTGTCGGCAGGCAGATATCTTCCATAATCGGAAGCGCCGCCATGCTCCCTTGAGCTTCTCCGCGAGCTCTACAACGCCCTCTGGCAGGGAGACGGACAGCCACAAGGCCAGGGCAACACCCTGCATCACCTGCCGAACTTGTTCGTGCAGATGTGACAGCTCGGATAGAAGATCACCCTCAGACCCGGGCATTTCCTCCGCGGGACGACCCATCAGCATACCTACAGACATAACGCTGTTAGTCGGCTTCTTCGCCGAACTCCTTTAAAAGGATTCGTTCAGGCACTTACTAAAAATGCCGCGCCGAAGCCGCTTATTCTCCTTCTCGGAGTCTGCAAGCTGGCCCCGAACGTCTTTTAGTTCCACGCTCAGCATAATATTGGCATCTTGGAGATTGTTTTTCTCCCGCCTAACCTCGGTTAGCACGCGTTTGCCAGCCTCTAGCTGTCACATAACATGCTGGTCCTCCGGATTTTCTCCGGATTCATCTGCAACATCTGTTGTTAGATCTGCAGCCATGCCACACATTATAGGGTAACCATCATTCTTTAAAGTAAATGTTAACAGCAGGTGACTTTTTCGGTTCCTGCAATGCGGCCACAGCAGCCCGCAGTTGGGTCTTGCATTCCTCTAGCTCCTATGACAGCCTAGTATTCTTCTCTGTAAGAACCTGCACAATAAAGATGATCCTTAAATCAGTTCTGCTAACTGTTTCAAGTCTCAGGGGCTACTGATAAATATAAATTGTCAGATTTACTTACCTGTACATCCTTTACAAACTGATCCGTGGCTCTGGCTAGACCATTTTGAGCAGCTCGGAGGTACGCCTCTCCAGAATTAAAGGCATCAAATGCCTCTGGTGAGAAACAGGCGTCACGGAGTACGGCCCGGTGGCACCTATGGTTCATGGCGCTTTCCACCTCTGAGTTTGTAGCGGATAATCTATCTGCATCCTCTGTAGGGGGATTATCCGGCGCCCGCCCCATATCGGCTTCCGCCTCTATGTCCGGTCCTGGCGCCCGACTGGTGGAAGCGTGATTAGTAACATCGTCGGACACAATCCGACGAGCGTTTTTTCTGTTAAAGAAACACGGGTGTCATTATATTTCGAGAAAGACGACAACCACGGAGTGGGGTTTGTTATACCTTTGCGCCGGTGTCTCCGTCTTGACAGCCTTCCTTTTTGGCCTACCCGGCCTCGGTGCCTCCTGTTGGCGCGTGGCTGCGGGTTCGGCAGGGCGTCCCGAATGCCTTCCCTGTAAAAATGCCATGTGTATATGGTGGGTGAAGTGTCTAAAAGGGGATCCTAGTTTTGGAGTTGGGATTTTTGGTTTTTCTTACGTGCGATGCAGGGAGCAGTCCGGGATAGTCGGCCGTAATGGCCACCATGGCATTGTCGCAGCTTAACTGATAGAACTGTCGGTCCATCAGCTCCACGAATATAACCGGATCTTCTTCAAGTCCGGAGTCGAGGGCCCGGTCAGGGTCCTCTGGTTGTGGAGAAGGGCTGTTGACCTCCTTTATGGATTTTCATAGTTCCTGCCGCAAAGTGGCAAGGTGAATACTTACGATAAAGAATGCGGGAAAAATGGGAGCAGGGAGATATAACTTACCCAGCTTGGAGGATTGTACATGGAGAATCCATCCCGTGGCTTCATGCGGGTGAACTCCTCTTCCCCACCCTTGGATAATTCGGATAGAATTCTCGCTAAAGCGGCAGCATTGTCCGGACCCTTACGCCAGCAGCGGGTGGCGTCATCCGCCCCGTTATAACACCACAAGGGGTGCCCACGATATTGAAGTGGTTGCACTCCCCGCATTATTCAAGTCGACATAACTTCGATTACTGTCAATCCTGATCGAGCTAGTGCTTTAATTCGGCTCATCAGATAGAGGACTTCTCCATTTTCTTCCACTTGGGGGCTCCGTGGGCTCAAACTTCGGCGTTTCTTTAGAGGAGCATTGTTGAACTCAGGAAGATCCCGCCGAACAGGGTCCAGAAGGGGAACATCCTCCATATAAAACCATTCTGAAGGCCAGTCTTTGGGTGACATCTTCGGAGTACTGGACAGGTATCCGGTATCGGCGATGCGCCATATTTCGGCTGTGCCCACTTGATAAAGTGACCCCCTATGTGTGCGAGGGATGAGGCAAAATAGCCTTTTCCACTGCTCAAAGTGAGCCTCGTAGCCCAGGAACAACTCGCAGAGAGCCACATAGCCGGCGATATGTAGGATGGAGGCGGGGTGAAATTGTGTAATTGGAGGCCGTAGAACTCCAGGAGCCCACGGAGTAACGGATGAATTGGAAATCTGAGTCCCCTTAATAGATAGGGAACAAGGTAAACCCGTTCCCCATAGAGGGACAGGGAAAGCTCTCCGCTTGCTCCCTGCCATTATAGGTGGCAAGCCCGGCTCGAATGGGCACCATCTACGCCGGAGGGAGAAATCCCTTAGTCTGCAGTTCAACTAAACGACTATGTGGGGCTGAACACCTCTCCCAATCACCAAGCTTAGGGCTTCGGGGGTGGGAGGAGGAGCTGCGGAGGTCGGCCATGATGGAATGGATATTTTCGGAACGCGCTCTGATGGACTCTCACTGGGGGAGGATGGTATGGATCGGATATAAGGATCCCCAACCCTTTAATAGACAATTTATTTATTTGGCTAGGGGGCGAATGTAAAAACGCCCTGGCGCCTCGTATTCACTCGACGCGCGGGAGAAAGCCCTTATTGGGCACAGAAGCCGAGAGGTCCAAACATTTATGGGACCAGACACTGCTTTACAAATGTTTGAAAGATGGAGAAGAACCCGCCTTATAATGCCAAAGACAACACTGCACGCCGGACTCATCGTCATTGAAGCCTGGTTTAGGGGCTACTGAGGGAGTCCGGGATTAGGGGTCTCCGGACAGCTGGACTATATCCTTTGGCCGGACTATTGGACTATGAAGATACAAGATTGAAGACTTCGTCTCGTGTCCGGATGGGAGTCTACTTGGCGGGGAAGGCAAGCTAGGCAGTACGGATATGGATATCTCCTCCTTTGTAACCGACCTTGTGTAACCCTAACCCTCTCTGGTGTCTATATAAACCGGAGGGTTTTAGTCCGTAGGACAACATACAATCATACCATAGGCTAGTTTCTAGGGTTTAGCCTCTCCGATCTCGTGGTAGATCAACTCTTGTAATACTCATATCATCAAGAATAAATCAAGCAGGACGTAGGGTTTTATCTCCATCAAGAGGGCCCGAACTTGGGTAAAACATCATGTTCCCTGCCTCCTGTTACCATCTGCCTTAGACGCACAGTTCGGGACCCCCTACCCGAGATTCGCCGGTTTTGACACCGACAACAGGCAATTCATATCTAGGGGGAGAATCTTCATCATCACTTTCATCAATATTATCAGTTTCAATAATTTCATTCTCTCTAGCCCTAGCAAGTTGTTCATCAAGAAATTCACCAAGTGGCATAGTAGTATCAAGCATAGAAGTAGTTTCATCATAAGTATCATGCATAGCAGAAGTGGCATCATCAATAACATGTGACATATCAGGATTAATAGCGGCAGAGAAGGGAAAGGCTCCCCGAGAGGGGCCAGACCCACTCTCGCCGAAGAAACGGCTCATCCCCCATGGCACGGACGAAGGGGCCCTTCAGGTGGTGCCGAGGCCTTGGGGCGAGCGGGCGCCGCCGGGGTTCCCGCTTCCATTGTACGCCCACATCAAGGGCCCCGAAGGAGTTGATGCTGACCGCCACGGGCGGCGCCGCCGTCGGCGCCGCCGGATCACTAAGGTGTGGGTCGTCCCCCCTGGGGTTCACACCGAGGGCTCCTTCCAAGAGTTCTTGCTCCACGTCGCCATTCCTCTTCAGTCTTGGATCCGCCTTCTTCCCTTCCTCGCCTCCATCATCCCGCAGGGGGAGCCCCTGGAGCTCTGGCTGCAGCACGCCGGCTGCAGCACCCTCGCGACCAAGGCAGAGGTCGCGGTCGTCGCCCCGGGCGAGGTCTACATGACCCGGGGCTGGAGGGAGATCGCCCGGGTTTGCAGGACAAGGGGAGTCTTCGCGATCCACTTGGACTACGATGGTGCTTCGGTGATGCTCTTCAAGGTTTTCGATGCGAGCGGGTGCCGGCTGGAGTGCTGCCCCGGGGAAGGTGGCCAGGGCCCTGCTGTGACGAGGACTGGGCACGCCACCCGCTCCCTTGGAGGCTCCTTAGGCGGTGGAGGCGTCGGAGGTTCCAGCGACTCCGGCGAGCTCTTCGCGACTCCGAAGACGAGCGACGACAGCTACGAGCCCCCGAGCCGGCGCTGCTCCTGGAGCAGGGCGGGCTCGTCAGGCCGCCGCCGACTCTGATTTGGATGGGGTTGGTGTTGGTGCTTGACGGCCCACTGTTGATGACGGCGTCTTTTGCAAGGACGCGCATAGTTTGTGTCCCTTTAGGATCCGTTCCCTGCGAGGAATCAAAAACATGTCTCGTAGGGGCTTGTAAGGTGCCTGTGATCCTGTCTTGTATATATAACCCTTGTCATAGAATTGCGCGAGTTGCTCATTCCATCTTAGCTCAGTCCTCCCTTCCGAACCTCACGAGGGCTTGGTGCTCTGCGCCACAGGTCCCAGTCCCAAGGCAGCTTCAGCCATCGCTGGTATGCCAGGTCGCGATGCCGTGGTCAAGGCCAGGAGGTGAGCGACCCGGAGTCCGGTAAGAGCCCCTGAGTTGCGATGCTCAGGAGGTCCCCTTTGGCGCCCAAGCAGCCGTTGTTCGGTGAGAAAGGAGAGCGGCATCGCTAACATGGGATAGCATTAGGTGCGGGGATGGTGCCACGGTAGCTGGCGCTTCCGTGCGATGACTTATCTCGAGGATCAGGGGCCGCTCTCTGGTGTGTCGCCGGGTCCGTGCATCGGCAGGCGTGAGGTTGCTTGGCGAGGTCCTCGTGTATCTCTCCCCTCTCGCTTTTGCTCCCCTTTCTGCTCTACGTCCTCGGGTCCCGGCCCTCGAGCGAGTCTCAGCCGTCGCTGGTATGCCAGGTCGCAATGCCGTGGTCAAGGCCAGAGGGTGAGGGCTGGAGAGCCAGTAGGAGCCCTGAGTCACGATGCTCAGGCACCCCCCTTTAACGTGCAAGCGGTTCGCGCGGACGAGAGCGAAGGAGACACCGCAAGGGCCTCGCCTGACGCAGCTCCTTCGGGAGGTCCTATAGGTCCATCATAGAAAAAGCAAAGGGTTGCCATGACAATTGACGGTCAGCCGTGGGTTGCTTCCGAGGGGTAGTGAGGCACTGAAGGCTTGACGAGGTGACGCTATGTGGGGCTGCCGCGGCCAGAGCTCAGCCATCCAGGTTTGTCGGCGTTGCAGGGACGGACCCATGCGCAAGCGTCATGCCATTTGGGAGCAGCTTCGTTAGTTGGCGTCAGCTAAGCAGGCAACTGGGTAAAACACATTAGCCGCGGAGTGGATTCTTTCAAAGAGATGTTGGGAATGCGGACATCACTGGGTCAGGCCCGAGCGACTTGGAGGGGTCATGCGGCCCGAGGGGCGCCCCCAACAAGGTAAGCTAACAACATGGAATAAAGGGATACACGACGCAGGGACGGACCCACACGGTCTGGGAATAATGCAGCCCTGGGGGCGCTCCCAGCTGGAAGTAAAACTCGAAAGATGTCACCTGATGATGTTGAGGACAAAGGGGTGTTGGTGTAGCAGGCTCGATGGGCTGCGGGAGCCGATCCTCATGAGCCCCCAGGCCCAGGGGCCTCGGGAGGCTCCGGAGGTGCTGGCGGCTCCTCGCGGGCCATCTCCATCTCTGCCAGGGCTGCGGAACGCCTAGCCTCTTGTGCCTCCGTGATGCCCCTCATGAGGCGCTGGTACGCGTCAGCCGCATTCAGCAAGCCGTAAGGCATGCGAACGTAGCTGTGAGGTGGACCTCCGCAGCGCCCCACTCGCGAGGGCCACAGGCGCTCTAGAGAGGCGACTCGGTTGAGCCCTGGTATGTCGATGCAGACGCGCAACCCACCATCCTCGCCTGGATGGGGGGCCACTGCTGGCAGGCGGCGGCCGCCTTTCATGACTCTTGACTCCTGTAGCTCCTGAATGGCCTTGCTGACGAACTCCTGAGGGTCTGGATCTCCTTGCCTTGCTCCTTCTCGAGGGAAACGTGCTTCAAAACACGCCTCCAGGTGGTGCCCAAGCGCCTCCCTCGTGACCCTAGCTAGGTCGGTGGCCCTCTAGGGGAGAGCCTCCGAGCCCTTCCTGAGGAGGGCGCCGGGCGCGCTTTCCTATGAGATGGAGGGAGGCTCCCCCTGGGCAGGCGCGGGCCTAGAGGGACCTGCCTCCTGAGTGGTCGGGCCGGACGATGTCTTCTTCTTCTTGGGGGTGGTCTCGGGAGGCCTCCTGCTTCCACGATCCGGGTCTTCCAGTGACGCGTCCTGAAAGGCTCGTTCCAGGGAACACACCACGTCCTTCTCTTCACAGGGCACCGTGATGACTCCGCCGCTTCCTGGCATCTTGAGGACGTTGTAGCCGTGGTGAGTTACGGCCATGAACTTGGCCAGCGCTTGGTACCCAAGGATGGCATTGTACGGCAGGCGAATATGAGCGACGTCGAAGTCGATGAGCTCGGTGCGGTAGTTGTCGCGTGCCTCGAAGGTGACAGGGAGGTGGACCTGCCCAATCGGGACCATGGAGCTGTCGGTGATACCGGAGACGGGCTTGGTTGGCTGAAGCTAGCTGTAGGGCACTTGGAGGTTGTTGAACGTCTCCACGGACAGGACGTTGAGCCCTGCCCCGCCATCGATGAGGGTCTTGGTGACTACCACGTTGCTGATGATTGGGGAACAAAGCATCGGGAGGACTCCGGCTGTAGCCGCACACTTGAGCTAATCTACTGAGCTGAACGTGATGGCGCACGCCGACCACCTGAGGGGGCGCGTGGCTTCGAGCCTAGGGAGGAATGCATTCACTTCGCGGGCGAACTGCTTGAAGATGCGCTGAGAGGCAGGGGCTTGTGCTCCACCCAAGATGCAGGCGTCGCACGCGGCTCCTGGAAGCCCCCAGCCTCCTTGTCCTGGTGGCGGTCCTCGTTTCTCCTTGGCTGCGGCGGCAATGGTGGGAGGCCTGCGTTGCCTTGCGGGCGATCCTCGCGAGGCTGATCCCTCCAGTTTCCCTCGCGAGGCTGATCCCTCCATCCTCTCTCGTGAGGCGGGTCTTGCCAGCGATCCTCGCGAGGTTGGTTGCGCCACCCTTGGCGTGGGCCACGGTGTTCCCAACATCCTGCGTTTCTTCCTCCTCCTCGGTCGTAGCCCCGGTCACTTCGGTCAGGGCGACGGCCAATCCTTCCTTCTCGCACGGCTCGGAGTTCTTGACATTCGTTGATGTTGTGGGTGTGGAGGTCATGGTACACACAGTACCGGCTGCCCTTGGAGGGTTCGGGCTGATCTCTGCCCCGCTTGGTGTCTGGTTCTGCTGCGAGCACGGCAGCCCCCTTGCGCTTCACGTCCTTGGCCTTGGGATTCTTCTCTTCTGGGTCTGCGGCAGGCAGCTCGAGGAGGGAGAGACGCCCTTCGTCAGCCCTGGCGCACTTGTTTGCCAAGTTGAACAGCTCCAAGGAAGTGCACAGGTCTTCATGCATCGCCAGCTCCTCCTTCATCTTGACGTCGCGCACGCCGTCGAAGAAGGCCGAGATGATGGCCTCCTCAGTCACCTTGGGAATCTTGAGGCATGCGTTGTTGAAGCGCTGGATGTACTTCTGCAGGGTTTCCCCAGGCTGTTGCTTGATGCGGCGCATGTCACTTATGGCGGGTGGCCGGTCGCGAGTGCCTTGGAAGTTGGCGATGAAGCGGGTGCGCATCTCCTCCCAGGAGGAGATTGTGCCTGGAGCCAGGTTCAGGAGCCAGGTGCGGGCCCCGTCCTTGAGTGACATGGGGAACCAGTTCGCCATGAGCTTCTCGTCTCCGTTGGCAGCTTCGATGCCCAACTCGTAGAGCTGGAGGAACTCTGCAGGGTTAGCCGTGCCGTCGTAGCGAGGAGGTAGGTCTGGCTTGAACTTGCCGGGCCACGCTACGCTGCGTAGTTCGGTGGTGAAGGCGCGGCAGCCTGCTGTGGCCACGGGAGGCCTTGGGTGACGGAGAGCCTGGTCTTGCATGTCCCCACGCGCTGCAGCTGGGAGCAGCGCGGGGTCTTGACGTGCGGGAGCAGGAGCATGGTCACGACGTGCTGGAGCAGGGAGCGCCCGGGCAGCTTCTTGCGGGCGAGGGACTTCCTGGCAGCTCTGCTCTTGCCGCGCTGGCGCCTGACGGAGCGGGTTCCGCCCAGGGACCACGCGCCTTGGGGCCATGGCATCTTCCTGAGGAGGAGGCGGCCGGGGCGCCGCCGGAACCTCGTCGCCCGCGCGGGGCAGGGTGCGGTGCAGTGGAATGGACGGCGCAGGAGAGCCCCCTGCGGCGCGGACGAGCTCAGCGACGCGGTCGAGCCATTCTTCGTAGACTTCGTCGACGGGACAGTAGCGCAGGAGCTCATTTGCCGCGATGAGTGCAGCTCGAGCCTCCATGGGCGAGCGGAGCGCGCGGGACAAAGAACCAGCTGGGGTGAGCGAGGGAGTTGCGGTGCGGCCGTCTTGCCGCACGGACGGATGCTGGGACGATGCTTGCCGCTCGTCCCCTGCCGGGCCGGTGGCGGCGTTGACGGCAGGTGACGGGGAACGACGTGGATGCCCGCCAACAGGGGCCATCTGGGTGACGCGGGAAGCGAGTGCGGCCCGACGCTCGGCGCGGGCCCGACGAGCGTCAGACATGGGCGTGACGGTCGGAGGAGAACGGGGCGGTGGAAGACGAATTCTGGCGCACCCCTACCTGGCACGCCAAATGTCGGATTTCGGGTTCCGGCAGACCCTTGAGGTTCGAACACTGGGGTGCGCGCGGAGATTTTGCCCCCTACCTACCTGCACCCCTCCGCCATGCTAGGATCTAAACTAAGGAAAGAACAACACAAGAGACACAGGGTTTATACTGGTTCGGGCCACTGTTGTGGTGTAATACCCTACTCCAGTGTGTGGTGTGGTGGATTGCCTCTTGGGCTGATGATGAACAATACAGGGAAGAACAGCCTCGCGAGGGTCTGTTCTTGGCTGGGGCGATGAACTGCTCGGAGGAGTTCAGTCACCTTTCTCTCTCTCTCTCTCTCTTCTCTCTCTCTCTTTCTCTCACTTCCGACCTCCCCCTGATTTCGACCCCAGCTTGTTTCTGGGTTGGCCGATTCTCGACCCCCCCTACCCTGGGGGTGGCTAGTCCTATTTATAGAGGCCCTGGTCCTCTTCCCAAATATTGAGCGGGAAGGGAGCCAACAATGGCGGGCTAATTTGAAGGGGGCAACAAGTATCAGCTATCCTGACAAAAGTAGTCTTCGCCTGCGTAAAGCTCTGGTGGTGAGGCCGCCTTGGGCTCCACGGTGACCTCCGTCTCGTAGTCCTCCTGGTCTTGGTTTCATTGCACCAAAATGGCAACCTTTGCCTGATGCCTCGATATTCCGCGGCTGCGCTTGCCCCCTTTGCACCAAAGAGAAAGGAGGACGCTACGCGGGCTGGCACCCGCCTGGTGCCCTGAGTCGTCATGGCTTGCGTCACGGGCACCTCGTGAGGTACCCCGCCTTGATCTCTCCGCCCCCTCGTGAGCCAGCCTGATGAGGTCGTGCCTGAGGAAGCTCCGCGTCGTCCGCCCCGCGAGGCTTGGCCCCCCGCGAGGGTCTTGGGTTTGTGTTGGTGAAGACGGGCCGTGCTGGGCCCCCCTTTGAGCCACGCCGCAGGCCGCAGGCAGGCAAGTCTGGGGACCCCCGTTCCCAGAATGCCGACACCTACTTCGTGAAGATCTACCGCTAGTGAGGCAAGTCCTTCGTGGGCGACGGCCGTGATGGAATAGACAAGGTTGCTTCTTCGTGGACCCTTCGTGGGTGGAGCCCTCCACGGACTCGCGCAACCGTTACCCTCCGTGGGTTGAAGTCTCCATCAACGTGGATGTACGATAGCACCACCTATCGGAACCACGACAAAAACATCCGTGTCTCCAATTGTGTTTGAATACTCCAAACCCTTCTCTTTACATTCTTGCAAGTAGCATGCTTTACTTTCCGCTGCTCATATACTCATTGCATGCTTGCTTGATATGTATTGTGTTTGTTAAACTTGTGCTTAAATTCCACTTAAACTTAAGAATATTAAAAACTGCAACTTTTGGCACTTAGTGTCTAATACCTTGATCCTTTCAATTGGTATCAGAGCTTTGGTCTCCATTGCCTTGGTTTAAACACCATTGGAGGAAGATGGATGTGTCTACTTTGGGGAGTCCTAGACATAGAGTGCCTATTCTTGATAGAGAGTATTTTCATGAGTGGAAAATGAAATGCTTGAGATTTTCAATGAATATCATTTGAACAAGTACATTACTAGCCCTTGTGCACCTCATGTTGATCCTTTGCACCCTACCCTAGATGGATATTGACATGATTCACAATCTTAGAACTGTTGAGCTCATCACTAGAGGCTTGCCTAGAAACTTGATTAGATGTTTTCCTACTCTCAAATGTGCCTACACCATATGGAAATTTCTTGAGGAACTCTTTCCTAATTACTCCTTGAAAGATCTAGATGAAATCCTCCATAAGTCTATTGCTTTGATTAAGATGAGTTCCAATGATCCCAAATTTGGTGACTTCTTATTTGAGCTTACTAATCTTACGAGTGCCAAAGGAGATGTTGGAATCATTAGCAATATCATTTCCAGAGCTATTAGAATTCATAAAGATAACTATAGAAATGATCATTTATCTAATGAATTGCCCTCTCTAACAATTGATCAATCACAAGATGATGTTGAACGTGAATACTCGGATGAGGATGATGATGATGTTAGTGACTATGATCTCGATGATGCGATGAGACACTTCGGTCTTATGGCAAATCTTCGCGGCTACATGGCTGGAGGAAAGGAATGGGTCCTTGATAGTGGATGTACTGATCATATGACCGGAGATAAAGATATGTTCCGTGAGCTTGCTGAAAACGACGGCCCTCGAAAATATGTCACTTTTGGTGATAATTCAAAGGGTAAGGTGGTTGGCCTTGGTAAGGTGGCCATCTCACATGATAGCTCCATACAAAATGTCATGCTCGTTGAATCCCTTGGATACAATTTACTTCTAGTTTCTAGACTTGCAGATTTCAGTTTCAATGTCTTATTCACTGAAGTAGATTGCCAAGTGTTTCGTATAGACAATCATAAAATGGTCTTTACCGGTATACATAGAGGAGATCTTTACATTGTTGATTTCACTAAAAAGGCTCAACCTAAAACTTGCTTAATTGCTAAATCTTCTAAAGGCTGGTTGTGGCATAGAAGGCTAGGCCATGTGGGCATGCGAAACCTTGACAAACTCATTAAAGGAAATCATATCCTTGGCGTTAACGATGTCATATTTGACAAGGATAGACTTTGTAGTGCTTGTCAAGCAGGGAAACAAGTTGGAGGAAGTCACCGCGCGAAGAACAGCATGACCACAAGAAGACCACTCGAGCTACTTCACATGGATCTCTTTGGTCCAAATGCCTACAAGAGTCTCAGTGGTAACTCATTTGGTCTAGACATAGTTGATGATTTTTCAACATTTACGTGGGTGTTCTTTCTTGATGACAAATCTCAGGTCCAAAAGATCTTCAAAAACTTCGCTAGGAAGGCCCAAAATCAGTTTGACGTGAAGATCAAGAAGGTTCGGAGCGACAATGGAACGGAGTTCAAGAATGCAAATGTGGACACCTTTCTTGACGAAGAAGGGATTTCACACGAGTTCTCGGCTACGTACACACCTCAAAAAAATGGAGTTGTTGAAAGGAAGAACCGGACTCTTATCGAGATGGCAAGATCGATGCTTGATGAGTACAAAACACCAAAGCACTTTTGGGCGGAAGTGGTTGAGACAGCTTGTCATGCAACAAATCGCTTGTATCTTCACAAGCTACTTGGCAAGACGGCATACGAGCTCCTCACCGGTAACAAACCCCAAGTTGGATACTTTCAAGTATTCATCTCAAAGTGCTACATTCTTGATAAGCATCGTCGTTCTAAATTTGCTCCTAAATCTCATGAAGGTTTCCTACTTGGTTATGGCTCAAACTCTCACACTTACCGTGTCTACAACAATTTCACCCGAAAGGTTGAAGAGACGGTAGATGTGAAGTTTGATGAATCTAACGGCTCACAAGTAGAGCAATTGCCAATTGATGTAGGAGACAAAAACCCTTCGGAAGCAATTCAAGACTTGTCCATTGGTAAGATTCGTCCAACGGAAGTGAAGGAGAGTACCTCATCCGTCCAAGTGGAAGCTTCTACCTCACGACAAGGTGAACCAAGAGTTGATACGGAAGCATCCACAAGTGGGACACGCCAAGATGAAGAAAACAAGGAAGCGCACCAAGATGAACATCAACAACCTCCTTCTCCACCACGACAAGAGAACGATAACGTCAACAATGAAGAAGGCCAAGAAGAAGCACAAGATGAAGAGGATGTTCCACCCCGACCCAAGAAAAAACTTTCACGAGTTCGAGCAAGAATTGCTAAGGATCATCCCGTCGAGCAAATCTACAATGATATCCAAACCGGGGGAATCACTCGCTCTAAAACTCGTTTAGCTAACTTTTGTGAACATTACTCATTCATCTCTAGCATTGAACCTATGAAGGTTGAAGAAGCATTGGAGGATCCGGACTGGATAAATGCTATGCATGAAGAGCTACACAACTTTGAGAGAAATCAAGTGTGGACATTGGTCGAGAAGCCCGACAACAACCACAACATCATTGGTACCAAATGGGTGTTTCGCAACAAGCAAGATGAAGATGGACAAGTGGTTCGCAACAAAGCACGTCTCGTCGCCCAAGGCTACACACAAGTTGAAGGTATGGACTACGGTGAGACATATGCTCACGTTGCTAGACTTGAGTCCATTCGCATCTTACTTGCTTATGCTAATCACCATGATATCACCTTGTACCAAATGGACATTAAAAGTGCTTTTCTAAATGGCAAAATTGAGGAAGAAGTTTATGTTAAGCAACCTCCCGGCTTCATCAATCCTAAGAAACCTAACCATGTTTACAAACTTCACAAAGCCCTTTATGGTCTTAAACAAGCTCCTAGAGCATGGTATAAATGCTTGACCAAGTTCCTTATTGAAAAAGGCTTTGAAATTGGTAAAATTGATTCTACTCTTTTTACTAAAAGGGTTAATGGAGAACTATTTGTGTGCCAAATTTATGTTGATGATATCATATTTGGTTCAACTAACCATCACTTTAGTGAGAAGTTTGGAAAGCTAATGTCGGAGAAGTTTGAGATGTCTATGATGAGTGAACTCAGATTCTTTCTCGGTTTGCAAATCAAGCAAACTAAGGAAGGTACCTTTGTCTCTCAAACGGAGTACACCAAGGACTTATTCAAGAAGTTCAATATGCAAGAATGCAAAGGTATGACTACACCCATGCCTACTAGTGGACATCTTGATTTGACCAAAGATGGTGAACCGGTTGATCAAAAGGTTTATCGCTCTATGATTGGTTCATTGTTATATCTATGTGCCTCTCGTCCTGATATTATGCTAAGTGTGTGCATGTGTGCACGATATCAAGCTGCTCCTAAAGAGTGTCATATTAAGGTTGTGAAAAGGATAGTGAGATACCTAATCCATACACCAAATTTTGGCATTTGGTATCCTAAGAGGTCCTCTTTTGATCTTGTTGGCTACTCCGATTCGGACTATGCCGGAGACAAGGTTGATAGAAAATCCACTTCGGGTACTTGTCAATTCCTTGGTAGATCTCTTGTGTCTTGGTCTTCCAAGAAACAAAACTCGGTATCCTTATCCACCACCGAAGCGGAATACATTGCCGCTGGTTCATGTCGCGCTCAATTACTTTGGATGACCCAAACTCTTAAAGATTATGGGATATATGTGAAACATGTTCCATTGCTATGTGACAATGAAAGTTCTATTAAGATTGCTCACAATCCCGTGCAACATTCTCGAACTAAGCATATTGAAGTTCGTCATCACTTCATTCGAGATCATGTTGCAAAAGGGGACATTAACCTTAAGCATGTTCGCACCGATACGCAATTGGCGGATATATTCACTAAACCACTTGATGAGAAAGTGTTTTGCAGGTTGAGAGGTGAATTGAACATCATTGATGCTTCAAACTTGGAGTAGGAACTCCATTTGATACATGCGGGGCATGAGCCTATGACTAATCCTCGATATTTCTCTTATGATGCTATTCATATGTCTTGGATATATTTGTACCTTGCATGGTATCTAACCCGTGTAGGTACTTGGATGAATCTAAATCTATGAGATTGCGCCACACTCACATCTTGAGCAATTTCTACATCACCAAGTATCTACACAATGGTGGTTGAAGACAAGGAAGCACGAAACCATTCAAACATATCCTTTGGCAAATTCTATGTTGAGTCTCATGATTGTCATTTTGGATACACAAGTGCTCTTCCTTGCAAAGCTAACCCATGTAGGTAGATGAACTCAAACTCCAAGTGGTGCTCCCAACCCTTGATGAACTACATCAACCTTGAGCAACCCACACAAGTTCAACTACATGAGCAAGATCAACACCACCACCCAAGGTATGTTATTCCATCTTAGAGAAGCTTTACTCCAAGTCATGAGTCAAAGCAACTCGACAATATGTGAATACATCAAAAGTCTTAAACGAAAAATGGTAACCCCATTTTGAGCTTAAATGATGAGTATGACCTATGATCAAGTGCTCTCACTTGACTCCTAAGTCAATATACTCTAACATAGGTGACTTTGTCACCGACCATTTCTAGATGAAGTTCTCTAGTGTTTCTCCGTGCTTTTGCATTTGCATATTTGTTTCCCCTTTCACTTCATCTAGAACTTTTAGTTTCTGTTCTTTCCTTTTTGTTCTGCATTTTCTGCATCCAATTCATTGAAAATCTTTCAGCAAATTCCTTGCATATCCTTGTGAGATCTTACTTGTCTAGTGAGCTGAGGTGACAAGTGGTTTCACTCTGATGAACTCGGTCACACCGGTTTGTTCTCTTCGGCCAAACCGAAATCTTTCGGTGCAACCGAAGCACACAACTCGGAGTCACCGATTCCATCACAGGAAAACAAACTTGCCACTTATCCCTGATTTCTGTTTGCTCCAGCTCCACTCAATGATTCTTGTCCTCTACCAGCATCATATTAGACATGCTGCTTTGCTCTGTGACTCAAGGACCAACCCATTTGTATCACATGTCCAGAAGAGCCCTTCTTGGAAATTGATGTCAAAGGGGGAGAGAGAGATCACATCAAAGCTTAATCCTTCCTATAGGGGGAGAAAGAGAGAATACTCAGGGGGAGAGAGTTTCTCAACTAGGAGAAAGCAAAATCATCAAAGACCCCAGATGCTTGGTGTTCAAGAGGAGAGATGTCACATGTCTTTAAGAGGGGAAAGACATGTTTGGTTGCTTGCTTTAGCTCAAGCTCTGTTGTTTCCTTTTTTGTTGCTCTGTTCTGTTCCCTATCTTATCCAAATATCCCATGCAGATTCAGGGGGAGCAAGACATCTAAGGGAAGGAAATATCTGATTTTATTGCATATCTTTACCTTTGGGGACATGTCTATATCCAATGTGGTACTTAGTACTCACTCTACATGGCATCCCAGTCTTGGTTCTCTTGTGGTTTCTCTTGTTTGCTCTGGTCAGTAGGTGTATCTGTGTTATTTAACCTTGTTTGCGCAGGTTCATCCCATCCTAAGCCAACTCAAGACCACAAGGTAAGTATATGCATCACAATCATGTGAATGAGAAGTTCTTGCTGATGTACTTACTATTTGCAAGAAGGACTCAGAGCATGAAGGTACATTTCTCACATTCACATCATTTGCTCTGATGCATATAGCCAAGATACATGTAACACATTGCTTACTCTGTCATGTTTACGCATTCACATGCTCCTATATTCAATATTCACATGATTGCATACATGTAGGGGGAGCCTATGCATGTTACATGTCTTTCCAAAGCTTTACTTGCTATTCTCTATATATTTATCTAAAGCTTTGATGTATGTTGTCATCAATTACCAAAAAGGGGGAGATTGAAAGCACAAGTGCTCCCTGGGTGGTTTTGGTAATTAATGTCAACATATCTCTTGTTGGACTAACACTTTTACCTAGTATGTTTAAGATAAGTTCAACAATGGAGTGGCATGGACTAGAGGATGTGGAACCCCTTCAAGATGCAAAGGACAAAGGATTGGCTCAAGCTTCAAGATCAAGACTCTACATTTTCTATTTTAGTGATCCAAGATCACATTGAGTCTATAGGGAAAGCCAATACTATCAAGAGGGGATGAGGTGTTGCTTAATGGCTTGCTTGCTCAAAATGCTTAGTGATATGCTCCAAAACCCTCAACTACCTTCCCACATCCACATATGACCTAAACCAAAAGTCAAACTCGGCCCCACCAATTCTATCTATCCGGCGCCACCGAGTTTTAGATGTCATAGCCACTGCCACAAAACCTAGCAAATCGGTTTCACCGATAGGGATCTTGGTCTCACCGAGATGGGATTGTAATCTCTCTATGTATGTCCATTACCAAAATCAATCTCACCGAGTTTGAGCAATCGGTACTACCGAGATTACAATGCAAACCCTCTGGTTAGCTTATTACCAAAATCGGTCCCACCGAGTTTGTGTAATCGGTCTCATCGAGTTTGCCTCACCAACTCTCTGGTTAGCTTATTACCAAAATCGGTCCTACTGAGTTTGTGTAATCGTTCACACCGAGATTACGTTATGCCCTAACCCTAACCATATCGGTCCTACCGAGTTGCATCTCAGTCCCACCGAAAATCCTAACGGTCACTAGGTTTGCTGAATCGGTCCGACCGAGTTTAACCATTCGGTCCCACCGAGTTTGGCAAATTGTGTGTAACGGTTAGATTTTGTGTGGAGGCTATATATACCCCTCCACCCACTCTTCATTCATAGAGAGAGCCATCAGAACATACCTACACTTCCAATACACATTTTCTGAGAGAGAACCACCTACACTTGTGTTGAGGTCAAGATATTCCATTCCAACCATATGAATCTTGATCTCTAGCCTTTCCCAAGTTGCTTTCCACTCAAATCTTCTTTCCACCAAATCCAAATCCTGTGAGAGAGAGTTGAGTGTTGGGGAGACTATCATTTGAAGCACAAGAGCAAGGAGTTCATCATCAACACACCATTTGTTACTTCTTGGAGAGTGGTGTCTCCTAGATTGGCTAGGTGTCACATGGGAGCCTCCGACAAGATTGTGGAGTTGAACCAAGGAGTTTGTAAGGGCAAGGAGATCGCCTAGTTCGTGAAGATCTACCACTAGTGAGGCAAGTCCTTCGTGGGCGACGACCATGATGGAATAGACAAGGTTGCTTCTTCGTGGACCCTTTGTGGGTGGAGCCCTCCGTGGACTCGCGCAACCGTTACCCTCCGTGGGTTGAAGTCTCCATCAATGTGGATGTACGATAGCACCACCTATCGGAACCACGACAAAAACATCCATGTCTCCAATTGCGTTTGAATACTCCAAACCCTTCTCTTTACATTCTTGCAAGTAGCATGCTTTACTTTCCGCTGCTCATATACTCATTGCATGCTTGCTTGATATGTATTGTGTTTGTTAAACTTGTGCTTAAACTCCACTTAAACTTAAGAATATTAAAAACTGCAACTTTTGGCACCTAGTGTCTAATCACCCCCTCTAGACACCTCTTCTCGATCCTTTCAGTAAATGATAAAAAGAGAATTTTTGATGCGGAGTGCTACTTGGCATAATTTTAATGTAATTCTTCTTAATTGTGGTATGAATATTCAGATCCGAAAGATTCAAGACAAAAGTTCATATTGACATAAAAATGATAATACTTCAAGCATACTAACTAAGCAATTATGTCTTCTCAAAATAACATGGCCAAAGAAAGTTCATCCCTACAAAATCATATAGTTTAGTCATGTTTCATTTTCGTCACACAAGAATGCTCTCATCATGCACAACCCTGATGACAAGCCAAGCAATTGTTTCATACTTTAGTAATCTCAAACCTATAAACTTTCACGCAATATATGAGCACGAGCCATGGACATAGCACTATGGGTGGAATAGAATATAATGAGGGGGTTATGTGGAGAAGACAAAAAAGGATAAAGTCTCACATCAACGAGGCTAATCAATGGGCTATGAAGATGCCCATTGATTGATGTTAATGCAAGGAGTAGGGATTGCCATGCAACGGATGCACTAGATCTATAAATGTATGAAAGCTCAACAAAAGAAACTAGTGGGTGTGCATCCAACTTGCTTGCTCATGAAGACCTAGGGCACTTGAGGAGGACCATTGTTGGAATATACAAGCCAAGTTCTATAATGAAAAATTCCCACTAGTATATGAAAGTGATAACATGAGAGACTCTCTACTATGAAGATCATGGTGCTACTTTGAAGCACAAGTGTGGTAAAAGGATAGTAACATTGTCCCTTCTCTCTTTTTCTCTCTTTTTTGGGCCTTCTCTTTTTTATGGCCTTTCTCTTTTTTTGGGCCTTCTCTTTTTTATGGATTTTTTTATTCCTCACTTGGGACAATGCTCTAATAATGATGATCATCACACTTATATTTTTTTACAACTCAATGATTACAACTCGATACTAGAACAAAGATGACTCTATATGAATGCCTCCGGCGGTGTACCGGGATATGCAATGAACCAAGAGTGACATGTACGAAAGAATTATGAATGGTGGCTTTGCCACAAATACTATGTCAATGATGAATGTGTCATGATGAACGGAATGATGGAAAGTTGCATGGCAATATATCTCAGAATGGCTATGGAAATGCCATAATAGGTAGGTATGGTGGCTATTTTGAGGAAGATATAAGGAGGTTTATGTGTGAAAGAGTGTATCATATCACGGGGTTTGGATGCACCGGCGAAGTTAGCGCCAACTCTCAATGTGAGAAAGGGCAATGCATGGTACCGAAGAGGCTAGCAAGGATGGAAGGGTGAGAGTGCATGTAATCCATGGACTCAACATTAGTCATAAAGAACTCACATACTTATTGCAAAAATCTACAAGTCATCAAAAACCTCGGCACTACGCGCATGCTCCTAGGGGGATAGATTGGTAGGAAAAGACCATTGCTCGTCCCCGACCGCCACTCATAAGGAAGACAATCAAATAACACCTCATGTTTCAAATTTGTTGCATAACATTTACCATACGTGCATGATACGGGACTTGCAAACTTCAACACAAGTATTTCTCAGTTTCACAACTACTCAACTAGCACGACTTTGATACTATTACCTCCATATCTCAAAACAATCATCAAGCATCAAACTTTTCTTAGTATTCAACACACTCATAAGAAAGTTTTATTATTAATCTTGCACACCAAGCATATTAGGATTTTAGGAAAATTACCATGCTATTAAGACTCTCAAAATAATCTAAGTGAAGCATGAGACATCAATAGTTTCTATAAAACAAATCCACCACCGTGCTCTAAAAGATATAAGTGAAGCACTAGAGCAAAACTATAAAGCTCAAAAGATATAAGTGAAGCACATAGAGTATTCTATCAAATTCCAAATCATTTATAGCTCTATCAAAAGGTGTGTACAGCAAGGATGATTGTTGTAGAATAACAAGCAAAGACTCAAATCATAAAAGACGCTCCAAGCAAAACACATATCATGTGGTGAATAAAAATATAGCTCCAAGTAAAGTTACCGATAGAAGTAGACGAACGAGGGGATGCCTTCCGGGGCATCCCCAAGCTTTGGCTTTTAGGTGTCCTTAGATTATCCTAGGTGTGCCATGGGATCCCCAAGCTTAGGCTCTTGCCACTCCTTGTTCCATAATCCATCAAATCTTTACCCAAAGCTTGAAAACTTCACAACACAAAACTTTAAGTAGATAATCTCGTGAGCTCCGTTAGCGAAAGAAAACAAAATACCACTTCCAGGTACTGTAATGAACTCATTCTTTATTTATATTGGTGTTAAACCTACTGTATTCCAACTTCTCTATGGATTATAAACTATTTTACTAGCCGTATATTCATCAAAATAAGCAAACAACACACGAAAAATAGAATCTGTCGAAAACAGAACAATCTGTAGTAATCTGTAGCTAGCGCAAGATCTGGAACCCCAAAAATTCTAAAATAAATTGATGGACGTGAGGAATTTATCTATTAATTATATTCAAAAATAATTAACTAAATATCACTTTCCAAATAAACAGGACAGCAGTTCTCGTAAGCACTAAAGTTTCTGTTTTTTACAGCAAGTTCAACAAAACTTTCCCCAAGTCTTCCCAACGGTTCTACTTGGAACAAAAACTAATTGAACACAAAAAAACACAACCAAAACAGAGGCTAAATAATTTATTTATTACTAAGCAGGAGCAAAAATCAAGGAATAAAAATAAAATTGGGTTGCCTCCCAACAAGCGCTATCGTTTAATGCCCCTAGCTAGGCATAACAAGCAAGAATAGATCTAGGTATTGCCATCTTTGGTAGGCAATCCATAAGTGGCTCTCATGATAGATTCATATGGTAATTTTATTTTATTTCTAGGGAAGTGTTCCATGCCCTTTTTTAGTGGAAATTGAAATCTAATATTCCCTTCCTTCATATCAATAATTGCACCAACCGTTCTAAGGAAAGGTCTACCGAGAATAATAGGGCAAGAAGGATTGCAATCTATATCAAGAACGATAAAATCTACGGGCACATAATTACTATTTGCAACAATAAGAACATCATTAATTCTTCCCATAGGTTTCTTAATAGTGGAATCCGCAAGATGCAAGTTTAGAGAGCAATCATCAAAATCACGGAAATCTAGCAAATCACACAAAGTTTCGGGAATAGTAGAGACACTAGCAGCCAAATCACACAAAGCATAAAACTCATAATCTTTAATTTTAATTTTAATAGTAAGTTCCCACTCATCATAAAGTTTTCTAGGGATAGAAACTTTCAACTCAAGTTTTTCTTCATAAGATTGCATCAAGGCATCAACGATATGTTCGGTAAAGGCTTTATTTTGACTATAAGCATGAGGAGAATTTAGCACGGATTGCAACAAGGAAATAAAATCAATCAAAGAGAAATTTTCATAATTAAATTACTTGAAATCCAATATAGTGGGTTTAGCATCATCTAGGGTTTTATTTCTTTTAATCCCACTTTTATCAATTTCACCATCAAGATCTAAATACTCTGAATTTTTAGAACGCCTTCTAGGTAGAGGTGGATCATATTCAGTCCCATCATTATCAAGATTAATATTGCAAAACAAAGATTTAATAGGGGACACATCAATAACTTTTATATCTTCATCATTATTTTCATAGGAACTAGAAGAACACGCTTTAATAAATGCATCTTTCATAGCACGCGTCCTAGCGGTTCTTTCCTTGCACTCATAAATGGAAATTCTCATGGCTTTGAGAGACTCATTGATATCATGCTTATGAGGAATAGATCTAAGCTTTAAAGAATCAACATCAAGAGAAATTCTATCAACGTTCCTAGCCAAATCATCAATCTTAAGCAATTTTTCTTCAATCATAACATTAAAATTCTTTTGCGAAGAAATAAATTCTTTAATATTAGATTCAAAATCAGAGGGCATCTTATTATAATTTCCATAAGAATTGTTGTAGGAATTACCATAATTATTAGAGGGATTACTAGGATAAGGCCTAGGATTGAAATTTCCTCTATACGCGTTGTTACCAAAATTGTTCCTACCAACAAAATTCACATCCATAGATTCATTATTATTCTCAATCAAAGTAGACAAGGGCATATCATTAGGATTAGAAGAAACACTCTTATTAGAAAATAATTTCATAAGTTCATCCGTCTTTCCACTCAAAACATTAATTTCTTCTATCGCATGCACCTTTTTATTAGTGGATCTTTCAGTGTGCCATTGAGAATAATTAACCATAATATTATCTAGGAGTTAAGTAGCATCTCCTAAAGTGATTTCCATAAAAGTGCCTCCCGCGGCCGAATCTAAAAGATTTCTAGAAGCAAAATTCAATCCGGCATAAAATTTTTGTATAATCATCCACAAATTTAAACCATGAGTAGGGCAATTACGTATCATTAATTTCATTCTCTCCCAAGCTTGTGCAACATGTTCATGATCAACTTGCTTAAAATTCATAATATCGTTTCTAAGAGAGATGCTCTTAGTGGGAGGAAAATACTTAGAGATAAAAGCATCTTTGCACTTGTTCCATGAATCAATACTATTTTTAGGCAAAGATGAAAACCAAGCTTTAGCACGATCTCTAAGCGAAAAAGGAAATAGCTTCAATTTAACAATATCATTATCGACATCTTTCTTCTTTTGCATGTCACACAAATCAACAAAGCTATTAAGATGGGTAGCGGCATCTTCACTAGGAAGGCCGAAGAACGGATCTTTCATGACAAGATTCAGCAAAGCAGCATTAATTTCACAAGATTCAGCATCGGTAAGAGGAGAAATCGGAGTGCTAAGGAAATCATTGTTGTTGGTATTGGTGAAGTCACACAATTTGGTATTATCTTGAGCCATCGCGACAAACAAGCAATCCAACACACGAGCAAACAAAAGGCAAACGGGCAAAAAGAGGCAAATAGAGAGAGAGAGAGTGATGATAGAGAGAGAGGGCGAATAAAATGGCAAGGGTGAAGTGGGGGAGAGGAAAATGAGAGGCAAATGGCAAATAATGTAATGCGGGAGATAGGGATTGTGATGGGTACTTGGTATGTTGACTTTTGCGCAGACTCCCCGGCAACGGCGCCAGAAATTCTTCTTGCTACCTCTTGAGCACTGCGTTGGATTTCCCTGAAGAGGAGAGGATGATGCAGCAAAGTAGCGTAAGTATTTCCCTCCGTTTTTGAGAACCAAGGTATCAATCCAGTAGGAGGCTATGCGCGAGTCCCTCGTACCTACACAAAAACAATAGCTCAACGCAACCAACACGCTTAGGGATTGTCAATCCCTTCACGGTCACTTACGAAAGTGAGATCTGATAGAGATGCTAAATAATATTTTTGGTATTTTTGGTATAGAGATGCAAAGTAAAAAGTAAAAGCAAAGTAAAAGCAAAGCAATAATAAAGTGATGGAGATTGATATGATGAGGAAGAGATCCGGGGCCCATAGGTTTCACTACTGGCTTCTCTCAAGAGCACAAGTATTCTATGGTGGGTGAACAAATTACTGTTGAGCAATTGACAGAATTGAGCATAGTTATGAGAATATCTAGGTATGATCATGTATATAGGCATCACGTCCGAGACAAGTAGACCGACTCCTACCTGCATCTACTACTATTACTCCACTATCGACCGCTATCCAGCATGCATCTAGAGTATTAAGTTAAAAACAGAGTAACGCCTTAAGCAAGATGAGATGATGTAGAGGGATAGTTTCATGCAATATGATAAAAAAACCATCTTGTTATCCTCAATGGCAACGATACAACACGTGCCTTGTTGCCCCTTCTGTCACTGGGAAAGGACACCGCAAGATCGAACCCAAAGCTAAGCACTTCTCCCATGGCAAGAAAAACCAATCTAGTAGGCCAAACCAAACTGATAATTCGAAGAGACTTGCAAAGATAACCAATCATACGTAAAAGAATTCAAAGAAGATTCAAATATTATTCATAGATAGACTTGATCATAAACCCACAATTCATCGGTTTCAACAAACACACCGCAAAAAGAAGATTACATCGAATTGATCTCCACGAGAGAGGGGGGGAACATTGTATTGAGATCCAAAAAGAGAGAAGAAGCCATCTAGCTACTAACTATGGACCCGTAGGTCTGAAGTAAATTACTCACACTTCATCGGAGAGGCTTGGATGATGATGTAGAAGCCCTCCGTGATCGATGCCCCCTCCGGCAGAGCTCCAGAATAGGCCCCAAGATGGGATCTCGTGGATACAGAAAGTTGCGGCGGTGGAATTAGGTTTCTGGCTCCGTCCCCGATCGTTTGGGGGTACGTAGGTATATATAGGAGGAAGAAGTACATCGGTGGAGCTTCGAGGGGCCCACGAGGCAGGGGGCGCACCCTAGGGGGGGCTCCCTCCACCCTCGTGGCTGCCTCGTGGCTTTCTTGACGGAGGGTCCAAGTCTCCTGGATCTTATCTGATGAGAAAATCATGTTTCCAAAGGTTTCATTCCGTTTGGACTCCGTTTGATATTCTGTTTCTCTGAAACACTGAAATAGGCAAAAAACTGCAATTCTGGGTTGGGCCTCCGGTTAATAGGTTAGTCCCAAAAATAATATAAAAGTGGAAAATAAAGCCCAATATAGTCCAAAATAGTAGATAATATAGCATGGAGCAATCAAAAATTATAGATACGTTGGAGACGTATCATCTGCTACGGGCTGAGCAAGAACCGTTCTTACCTACGCATCAAAATCCACAACGCGGTATAGTGATTGCTTTTTGATCTTCATAAAGAACCCTATTCATTGAATCCGATTCAACTAAAGTTGGAGAAACTGACACCCACCAGCCACCTGTGTGCAAAGTACGTCGGTAGAACCAGTCTCGTGTAAGCGTATGGGTAATGTCGGTCTGGGCTGCTTCATCCAACAATACCGGCGAAGCAAGAATCAACTAGTGACGGCAAGCAATATGTATATACCCACACCCACAACTCCTTTGTGTTCTACTCGTGCATATAGCATCTATGCATAAACCTGGCTCTGATACCACTGTTGGGGAATGTAGTAATTTCAAAATATTTTCCTATGCACACGCAAGATCATGGTGATGCATAGCAATGAGAGGGAAGAGTGTTGTCCACGTACCCTTGTAGACAGTAAGTGGAAGCGTTATGATAACGCGGTTGATGTAGTCGTACGTCTTCATGACCAACCGATCGTAGCACCGAAGGTATGACACCTCCAGATTTGCACACGTTCGGTTCGGTGACGTCCCACGAACTCATGATCTAGTAGAGTGTCGAGGGAGAGCTTCATCAGCACGACGGCGTGATGACGGTGATGATGATGCTACCAGAATAGGGCTTCGCCTAAGCACCGCTATGATATGACCGAGGTGGATTATGGTGGAGGGGGGCACCGCACATGGCTAAGAGATCAATGATCAACTTTTGTGGCTATGGGGTGCCCCCCTCCCCGTATATAAAGGAGTGGAGGAGGGGACGGGCCGACCCTCTCTATGGTGCGCCCTAGGGGAGTCCTACTCCCACCGGGAGTAGGATTCCCCTCTTCCCTAGTTGGAGTAGGAGAGGAAGGGAAGGGGGAGTAGGAGAGAAGGAAAGCCCCCCCCCAAACCTATTCCAATTCGGCCTCCTGCCCAAGGGGGGCGCACCAGCCCCTTATGGGCTGGTGTGCTTCCTTCTTAATACCTAGTTCAATCTCGTTACCGGCAAGTCTCTTTACTCGTTCTATAATACATCATCTCGCAACTAACTCATTAGTTGCAATGCTTGCAAGGCTTATGTGATGTGCATTACCGAGAGGGCCCAGAGATACCTCTCCGATACTCGGAGTGACAAATCCTAATCTCGATCTATGCCAACTCAACAAACACCATTGGAGACACCCGTAGAGCACCTTTATAATCACCCAGTTACATTGTGACGTTTGGTAGCACACAAAGTGTTCCTCCGGTATTCCGGAGTTGCATGATCTCATAGTCATAGAAACATGTATAAGTTATGGAGAAAGCAATAGCAACAAACTAAACGATCATCATGCTAAGCTAACAGATGGGTCAAGTAAATCACATCATTCTCTAATGATGTGATCCCGTTTAATCAAATGACAACTCATGTCTATGGTTAGGAAACATAACCATCATTGATTCAACGAGCTAGTCAAGTAGAGGCAAACTAGTGACACTCTGTTTGTCTATGTATTCACACATGTACTAAGTTTCCGGTTAATACAATTCTAGCATGAATAATAAACATTTATCATGATATAAGGAAATAAGTAATAACTTTATCATTGCCTCTAGGGCATATTTCCTTCACAGGTTGGGGACGACAGATTCTAGTGCCAAGACCTTCACTGTGCCCAGAGTCTGGGTGAAGCTTCGCTGGATGACAGACGAACATACATCTTAAAAACTAGAAATAACGTTGATATCAAGAAGGAGAGGTATAAGGCGACCGTTGTATGTGAAAGTTGTAGTATTTGACAGACGAGTAGCCCACCACTTCCAATTTCGGCGCAGAAATGACATTGATTCTTGTTGGACCTTGTTGATCAACTACAGTTAATCTCTCAAGGGAAGGTGTGTCCTGGATGACCATATTGTGGTCCATCTTTTGTGATCTCTCGTTGCAGCACCAGCAACACACATAAATAGTCCGGTGAGTCCTGGATATGATGTGCAAGGTTCTCAACTAATTCATCGCCTGAAGAAGAAGGAACTCGAGTGCTCCATGTCATCCTTTGGGATGCGGACGACGACGAGCTCGAGGTGCTTTAGTCATGGTAGAAAAAGAGCGGGCGCGTCATTAGGGGGATGGCAGTTCATGAACTTGGTGAGGCGCAGCGTGGGCGCGAAGCGGAGCACGGACGTTGGCAGCAAGTGCATATGCCCGTCATTAAAACGGAGCTTCTTGAGCTGATCTATGGTAGGGGATCAGAACCACTCGTCAATCTTGGCTCGGTCCTTGCCATTGGAACGGAACTTGCCCATGATAAGGCCTTTGATTGAGCCATGGTGTGAGTGCCGTGGATCTGGGAGAACGCATTCAAGTTTTGGCGATAGCCATGGCAGAGCTTGTGGGCGTCGAGGAGGTCGACAGGGGTGACGAGTCATAGGGGGTGCCACCGTCGGGAAAGGGCGGTTGTCCTCGCCCGATATTTGATTGGGAGGAGGGATATGATGACTATCAACATATCATCGGGGAGGTTGTTGATGAAGTCTAGGCCTGCTGGAGTCGCTTGCGGTTCTTTCTCGACCCACCTCCACTTTTTGGCAGCCTCGTTCTCCACCTCGCCGGTGGCGATGGAAACCTCTGTCTCCATATTCACGCCGTGCTTCGGTGCTTCAGTAGCCCCGGCGTTGCCACTCCCTCCGATGGGGCGCTTCGGCGGCATCCTCATACACTGACGGCTTTGAGGAGTCAGAGCGGCGTCGAGGATGCGGGCGGAGAGAGAGGATTGTGTGTGTGGCAAGGATGGGGGGTGCGGCCGCTCAGCGGCACCATTAATATAGACTAGTGGGAGCGAGGCAGTCGGCGGTCCAAGGATGTCTTGCTTCCCGGTGAGAACGACTACTTAATCTCTATGAATGAAATCTATGCTTAATTACTGAATTTTAGTTGCAAAAAATAGATAGTGCTATTGATTTCTAGCTGCATATTTTGAAAAATCGCAATGTCTCTTGGCTTAGCGCCGAAGTCCAGCTTTAATTTCCATACCATAATCTAAATTGTTTGCGTTGAAGAGATGCACAAATCCTGCGTTGAACAACTTGTACGCTTCCCGATGAGCCTGCGCACTGGACTGCGCTCGCACGCCTCCCGTTCAGTCAAGCAGCTGTCCAGACGACACCTCCTATAGCCATTAAAACCAAGACACGTGGCGTCACATGCATTGTTAACAAAACACACACGGTTTGAATTATACAAACATTTGAGATATTAAAGTGGCAGCTATTTTTTCAAAATGCCTTTGTTGGCTGTCATTATTCGAGTGCACCTTCTCTCAAAATGGACACGAAAAATACGACAGCATATCAGGTGCCATTCCATGATAGCATGCCAAGTTTCATGAATTTCAGACAAGTTTTAGATTTACTAGAATTTAAAAACAAAGTATGTCAACGTTTTGCCAGCAATCAACGGTGCACTGGTGTTTGAAATTCATTCCCATTTCTTGCATGGGATCTAAGCAGACACCCAAGGACACATAATTGATTTTTAAACAAATTTATATGCAACGGAGCATGTGCTTGTAGTTCAAATTTGAATTATGCACATAAAATGCCTAGAAAACCCAGTTAATGTATAAAAAGGCCAAACGAACCCTGAAAAATTCTAAGATTAAACACAACACTCCAGTTGTTCTATGTTGGCACTAGAAATTTTTTGAAAGCAATAAGAGGCAACGGATATGGTTTCATCCCCAAAGGTGGCATGTTCCCTGCCGAAACCATCACGCTTGTTGTGAGAAGCTCTGGTTTGTGAGAAGCTTATACCCAAACCTGCCCCAAATGGGACAATTTTTTTACCACGGCATATTGATGCCGCTCCATGATAGCATGCCAAGTTTTATGAGTTTCAGACGAGTTTTGGATTTACTAGAATTAAAAACCAGGCATCTCAACATTTTGCCGGCAATCAACGGTGCCCTGGTGTTTCAATTTCACTCCCATCTCTTGGATGGGACCTAGAAATTCACCCAAGGACACACATGTGATTTTTCAACCAACTTTGGTGCACTAGAGCATGTGATTGTAATTCAAATTTGAATTATGCACATAAAATGCCTAGAAAACCCGATTAACGTATAAAAAAGGCCAAACGAACCACGAAAAATTCCAAGATTAAACACAACACTCATGTTGTTCTATGTTGGCACTAGAATTTTTTTGAAAGCAATAAGAGGCAATGGATATCGTTTCGACCCCAAAGGTGGCACGTTTCCTACCGAAACCATCACGCTTGTTGTGAGAAGCTCTGGTTTGTGATTCAAACCTGCCCCAAATGGGACAACATTTTTACCACGACATGTTGATGCCGCTCCATGATAGCACGCCAAGTTTCATGAATTTCAGATGAGTTTTTGATTTACTAGAATTTAAAAACCAGGCATCTCAACATTTTGCCGACAATCAACAGTGCCCTGGTGTTTGAATTCCATTCCCATCTCTTGCATGGGACCTAGAAATTCACCCAAGGACACACATGTGATTTTTCAACCAACTTTGGTGCTCTGGAGCATGTGCTTGTAGTTCAAATTTGAATTATGCACATAAAATGCCTAGAAAATCCAGTTAACGTATAAAAAAGGCCAAACGAACCCCGAAAAATTCCAAGATTAAACACAACACTCCCGTTGTTCTATGTTGGCACTAGAATTTTTTTGAAAACAATAAGAGGCAATGAATATCGTTTCGTCCCCAAAGGTGGCACGTTCCCTACCGAAACCATCACGCTTGTTGTGAGAAGCTTTGGTTTGTGAGAAGCTTATACCCAAACCTACCCCAAATGGGACAAAATTTTTACCACGACATGTTGATGTCGCTCCATGATAGCATGCGAAGTTTCATGAATATGAGGCGAGTTTTGGATTTACTAGAATTTAAAAACCAGGCATCTCAATGTTTTTCCTGGTTTTTAAATTCTAGTAAATTGATCTACGTTGGTAGATCAATTTGGTGCTGAATATCCCTCATGGGTGGAAATTGTTGAGGCTCTTAGGTAGCCTAATTCTCCTTTCGAACTACGGAATTCGGGTTGGATATGGTGATAAGCCAAGCCTAAAACTACCATCGCTTAACCCGGCGAAGAAGAGCTTCCAATCGAATATGCTTAACAAACCCAGACGTCGGGCTACGAGTGGGGATTTCTAGGGAGATTCAAGCTGTGGCTCCGCTAGCTTTAGTCGGCATAAGAACAAAGAACTAAATGGGTCTCCTTAGCCCTTTGTTAGCTTCGATGGCCTGGATTCTACGGGGCATCTCTTCTTTATAGATGAGAAGTCGATTCAGAACACACAAGAAAACGGTTGATGGAACCATGCAAAGAGTGCTCATTAACTCACTAGCATTCCAATAAAATCATTCCAAAGTACTTCTCCATTTCTGAACAAGCTCTTGGTGAAAAAGACTGGCGTGTAGTCCGAAAAGCGCCTATGGAAGATCTACTATTTTCCTTCGCACCAAGTCAATCTCCACCTCAAAGTTTGAAAGGAGAATTAGGCTACCTGAGAGCCTCAACAATTGCCACCCATGAGGTATATTCAGCACCGAATTGATCTAATTCCTGGTGCTAGTCTTCCTAATTTGCCTCACTATCGAATGAATCCAAAGTTGCTGCTATCAGAGAATGGCCAACACCGAAGACCATTTCAGAAGTGAGAAGCTAAGTGATGCAAGGAAGAAATGGAGTACATATCAGCAAGAGTTGTATGCTGTATTCAGAGCTTTGAAAACATGGGAGGTTTATTTGCTGCCTAAGGAGTTTCTTGTCTATGCTGGCCATCAAGCCTTGAAGCATTTCAAAGATCATCAACATGTCGATCTGGCAAGATGGGAAGCTTATTTGGAGAGATTCAACTATCTCATTGTCTACAAATCAGGAGCCACAAATCAAGTAGCTGATGCTTTGAGTCGACGTGTTAGTACCCCATTTCTTTGAAAGCTGAATTGCTAGGTATAGCCCTACGTTGCTCTTTACCATGCTGTATATAAACCACTCGTTTCACTCACAACCTTCACCACTGATCGGAGATCAAGTTAGTGGTCAGTAGTGTTTGCTACAGATGATTACGACTCGTCAGGTTCGAACTGACTTAGGTTGGACCAGGACCCACCTATCCTCTACCAATAAGGAGTCGCTTTTGTTTTCGCAGTTCAGTGCCTCCTTAATCTGCGTAATTGCTTTTCGTGCCCATGGTGGACGCGACAGGTTTTTTTGAAAGCGATATCCCGCACGCTCGATGTCTGAAAATCAGACCCCCCTTTTACCTGTACGTCTTGTACGTACAGTGATTACGGTCATTCTGACCCCCCCTCAACCACGAGAATGACAAATCGTGCAGAGCCACATAGCCCGCTTTTTGAGCTTGAATTCGATTTCGCTCCGCGAAATCAGAGAGCGCCGAAATGTACATGGCATCAATCTTCTTCAAATAGCTTTTTACTTGCGAAATGCAAGCTAACAGAACTAAAACAGCAAAAAAAGGAGAATACCTTTCTCTAAAATAGGAAGATTACAAAACACAGTAAGGAAATCCTTATTTTGCATTTGTTTTTTCTCTATGAACTCCTCTTCCCCCTTATTTACCCCCTTGTGGAGCTTTGGAAAGGAGAGAATTTGAATAAAGTAACTCCCGGAAACTCTTATTGGACGAGAGAGAGTCTATATGATATTGGCGTGGGTTCTACCAACTAAACGAATCGGTTTTGGATTGGATAAACAGCGTATAATGATAGACGCTTCTTCAGCACACATGGAGACATACCTCCCGTAGCTGACCCCTGAATTCAAGCATACTGCCGGCTTTGTTACTAACTGATAGAAACCCCTTAATACAATGTTCGTTTTTCATAAATTTCATAAGGTAGGTAGACCCAGTCTTGCGCTCGTCCGATTAAGTGGCACATTGTGCTAAGTGCTCGAACCGTTGGCTGATCTCATCTGTATCGCCTCATACAAATTAGTTAAACGAGAAAACAAACGGATATATAGGAGCTCTATGGTGGACCACCAGCAGGAAGATCGAATGGCTTAGCGCATCCTGCGCCTACTGGACCTGACTTTGTAGGATACTCTGATAGACTAGTCGAACGGCAATGGCCTAGTGGTTCTATCTGCTTGCCAATTCCTATTAAGAATACGAGAGTGACAAATGAGATGGAGATCTTCGCTATCATCAAACCATCCTCCCTCCGCTTATCTCTTTCCTTTATATATGATAGGTCTACTCGCGCCTCAAGGGCCGGTCATTTACGCTCTCCACTTCATGAACAACATTCCCAACTAGATCTGTACGGCTTCCGTTGTCTCCTTTTCGATTCCCGACTCTAGCTCACAGGTATCCATAAGAGCGACCAGCCCTGAATGCTTAAACCTATCAATCCTCTCCTAAATTTCTTTCTTTTTGTCGTTGGGCAAGGAGCAATCCATTCAGCACTTTCCGATGGGGACCAAAAGCCACTGGGCTACCAAGAAGTCAGATTCAGTTCAGTCCCGTTTTCAAGATCCGGTTTAGTGTTTGGGGATGGCTAGGTCCAAGCCCACATCCATAGTAGATGGACTTGAGCAGGCAAGTATGCCACCTACTGATATGATTGATTATGACAATTATGATATGGTCTGGACAATTCTGCAACCGATTGTACTGACTCGCTTACCCCCGAGAACACCTAAGACATGGGGGTTATTTACGCGAGTAAGCCTAGCAAGGACCAAGATCTCGATCTAGCCTAGTTGGGGCTTTAGAGTCACATGACACAGTACCAAGAATGGGAGAACCAGTAACAATTGATACGGATTTCCAACCAACGGATCTTCTTACCTTTGGACCGGAACCTTTAGTTGTTTCCTACTCGGTCTATAGCTTGGTTTGAAATGAGGGAGCCATACCATGTGGTTGAAGCAGAGTACCGTTTTGCAGTGGATAGGGCACTATCTCTATTTGTAGTAGCATTGCGTATTGCTCTCACTAGGAAAGGGGGACATAACCCCTACTATAGAGCAGGAATGGAAGGGAATGAGCTCGGCTGCTTCTCCCCCACACTTCTTTATTTCTCCGTGCCCCTATTTAGTTAGTACTTTCGAGTTAAGAGCGAGAAAACGAACTATTTCATTTAATAAAAAAGTGCAACGGCTGTAGAGTGAAAAGGCCATGAGGATGGCTACGGCTTTGAAGCTCCTTTATCTACCATAGATAGAATGGAAAGAGTTTTTTCTCACTGCACTGATCCACCAAGGCTAGGGATATCAAATGGGATGGAGCTATTTCCCTTGGCACCTTAGAGTCCTCAGACGATGAACAGAGCACTAGATGCCCTAATCTACTCCTATGCTAAGTGTCTTCATTTGGTTTGATTTCTTGTGAAAGCGGCTAGCCCCATCACTAAAGCATGCCTATTCCATATGAAAGGTGATGTAGGTAGGGCTGGTAGGGGAAGTAAGAAATAGGTGAGACTCGTTAATGAAACTAGCCTTCAGCCTTAGATTTCTAAGTTCTGTTTCCACCATTACTAGTGTTTCCTTGCTTTTCATAATAGAAAAAGATCAACTAAACTAAACCAGAGATTGTCGTAGAGATTGGCAGGACTGGGTATTATTTTGGGTGATGAAATGGATGGAATTTCTTGAAACATAACTCACTTCACTTATAATCGAATTTGGAAAAGGGAGACTAGCTGCTGCAATAAATCAAGAAGAAAGCAGGCGCAAAAGAGAAGCTCAATGCGAGAGATTCTAGACCGGTCATGGTCGGGGCTGATCGATCGCTCCTTAAAAGGGAGTTAACTGCTTCGAACCATACATGAAACTTATCTCATAGAGTGAGCTAGCCCCAGATAGCGAAGGATAGCTATTGACTTATTGGGAAACCCGCCTCCAATACATGCTTATCCCAGACCCCCTATTCCTTCATTTTAGGTTTTCATGGCCGATTCAATAACATAGTTCGCACACCTCTTTTCAATTCTCTAGAGATAGTTGTCATTTATCTCTTCTTCTGGGTCCCTCCTATTTGGTTGGAAGTTTCCTGCTCCAGTTGGGAAAGCAAGGGCCCTAGTTTCGTTATTGAGTCTCGTTATGGTCGAATATGAATGAATCCTGGAATGGAATAAAAACATGAGTAAAATGCATTGTAGTCCCTCAATCGAACAGTCAACTAGTTCATATCTAACCTTATGTATTCTTTTCCCGCACCTTAGCTTCAAATAATTGAATGAATGAGTGCTATTTTAGAGTTCAAGTTTAGGTATTAGCTCGCTACAGTTTAGTCAGTAGTTCTGTCCCTGTGTTCAATGAACTAGTTCTGGATATAAGCATTAGAATGAGAGTGGCTACGTATTCGGATTACTTGACTCGCTTTCCTATTTCCGAATCCCTTCTTGCATACAATCCTAATTCACAATCCGATTCTTGCTCGATTCTATAATGAAAAACAGACCTTGTGCCATGGATTTGATGAAGCTTGAAAGGACTCACCTTGTTCGAAGCCAAAGATAAGAAGCATACGGGTGACAACCCCAATCCTTATATATCAATCCAATTACCGGAGGAACGAAGAACTAAGTTTGCCTGACGCTCGAAAACAACTTGTTTGTTTTGGTGGAAGAGGAAGAAATAGAGAAAGATCGCCGCTTTTCAAACGCTAATTCGTGATTCAAAGTAGAGCGAGTGAGGGAGCTATACCCGGGACTCAATCAACATATGCCAAGTGTTCCGTAATCTATGGGCAGCACTCCGTAGGAATGTTATAGTCTAGGCATGTCGTAGTAGTCATTAGACAGAAAGAGGAGAAACTTAACATGTCTTATTCCGAATTCCTGCGGTTGTCATTATGTTCCAGCAAGGAAATAGTCATTCTTTCATTCCGAGCATTCGACTAACGACACAGATTTCTAGTGCTATAACAGAAACTGCCCTTAATGCGCGAATGAAAGCCCTCACAACACTCTTTACCTGCAACTGCTCCCGCTTATGGTAGTAGATAAACAGGTGGTGGACATGTATCTGCAGCCTCTGCTGCTGGTAGATTGACTGTTTTATATGGACTGAAAAAATGGAGGGTAGTGCTTGAGAATGCTACTCTATTCCTGGAATTAGCCATCCCCTTCTTTGACTATTCGACCTGCTCCTCGAAGCAAGGAAGGGAATGAAGATGGCATTGAATGCCCTTTCCGCAAGAAGGATAGGAGTTGGCTTACCGCATCTACCTTCTCATCGCGGGATAAGGGCTAGGGCGTTAACTTAAGTACTAAAGCTGCTGGAGCGGCTGCCTTCATTGATTCCCCATGAAGGAATTGGAATATCGCTACTTCCCCTTACTGCCCTAAGCGGGGGAGATGGATTAAAAACCTTGTGTGAAGGAAAGGCTGTCAAAGTCGTTGACCATTAATCCGGTTGAAGGACAAATGGACAGTGAATCAACGGAATCGAGTTGTTCTAAGGATTCAGATTCGGCAGTCGAGACATCTATATCTATGGAATTTCCAAAGAGAGAAAAGGATCCGAATCCGACCCGAGGACGAGCTCAAACCTTAGGGTTTGAAAAGAAGAAGTAAAGCTCTCGTTTACTTCAATCAAAAAAGGTAGGTCATAACACAGATTGAATTAGACCTTACTCAAAAAAAGCACAAGCGAGATATTCTTCCTTAACAGGGATCTCAATTGCGAGAAGAAGTACAAAGGGCAAAGGCAGAAGTGGAAGGGTCAAACTCCTCTATCGGGGAAAGACAGGAACGATCAAAGTGTAAAATCACTTGTTTGAAACATCTATAAAATAGAAATGGCTATTAGAAGTTGTATTTTTGGTGGTCAAAGGGAAGGAATCAGAAAAGAGGGAAGAGCTCTCAAGGTAGAATTAGTTCCAGGCAAGTATGTCCATTGAAAGGAAAGAGTCCCTAAACAGACAGGTTTTCAGCAAATAAGACGGGTCCTGGTCTTCGACAACAAAAGAAGCCGAAGCGAGAGCTCGATCAAAGAACCTTTATAGATCCTCATCATCCTCAGGTTCTGGATACACAGCGAGAAGGGAATCTTCCTGTTCGAATGGAAGATTTTCAAAAGAGAGGGGAGAAATCAATCACATGCGTGAGCGGATCGAGCTATTATATAATAAGTAACGGCTAAAAAAGCTATTCTTGGTAGATCCACTTGTCAAGGCACAGAAAGCCATGTTCCTTCTCAGCTCATGCTTTCCTGATTGATTTGAAAGACCCTACACACCACCGTATCCTTGGCTTTATTCCCAATTTCAAAGAACTTGCTATCATTCTTTAGATTCTATCTCCTCGCTTTAGGTCTTATGCTTCTTATTAAAGGGGTTATGCCACTCTGAGTCCATCAGTGTTGAAGGAATGGACAGAGACAGGCAAAGACAAAGTACTGATTTTACTACCGATAGAGAGCAGAGCTAGAGACAAGATGCCTAGGACCTGGAGGAGATCCATAAGAACCAAGTCGTGGAGAAGATAGCATCAAACTGGAGATAATAAACCTAACTCTCCGTGCTTTAATCGAGAATGGATACAGGGTCGTCGAGCGAAACCTTTATTAGGGGGTAGACCTACCTTGTTTTGTTGACTTATTGCTTTCCAGCAAAGCATGCCGGCCCTATCTCTAAAGCACCAAACTTCCACATTTTAGGAGATGCCCTATCTTCCCTTAAAGAGCTAGCTTATTGAATAGAGCTGTCACTCCTTACCTTACCTAAGACCCCTTCGGGATATCTTTTGAAAACCTTTTCTCTGAAAAGAAAAGATGTTTGCGATCCCTTGCCCACTCGATTAAAGAAAGTGGGATCTGGCCTTGCATTTTTTAGATAGGGCTCCCTCATGGCATTCTTGCTCTTGCATTTGAAAGTCGAATCAGGATTCCATCTAGAGAAAGGTTCCGAATGGAACTAGTGAATGTGTATGCCGAACGTAGGCAGGTATACCTGACCTTTGATATTAAGCTATGATCTCTCTTCTCTCTCTTGAAGTTCCCACAAAGCGATTCTGAACCTAAGACCGGGTTGTGGGATGTCTTTTGATATTCTAAACTAAGAAAAACGCAATTGGATTTCTTTTTATATCCCTATGATAGGAAATGAAAGAAAAGGTCGAGCTTAAGCCGATTCCATTGCGGAAAGAGAAGAGGCTCTCCCATTCCCACCTGATACGTCAAAAGCAATTGACTAATAAGGGGAACCAACCAGTCGAATTTGATTGATTATGTCACTCCGCATTACTAGAAAAGGGCAGCAACTTTCTACTAAAATGGGCTTTGGCACTCCTTCCGCTATTAGTCGAAATAATAATAATAGTGAAAGGGCAGTCGAATTTGTGACTACGTCGAAGGCTCGTTTCATTCGAATTTAAAGGCTGTAACTCCTACTTATTTCTATTAATTAAAGCTTGCCCATGGCTGCTTTCTTCCCATTCTTTCTTCTTTCTCCGTCACTAGATTCCGGTTAAAACGCTTGGTCCACCCATGCTTTTCCTCTCCATTTTTCATATGGAAAGGGAAAGCAGTGCCAACTTATTAGAATTCTACATGGCATATTTCCCAACCTTCATTCCTACTATTCCAGGCTCTAGTGCTCAGTCATAAACCTATTGCCCGCTCTGCTTTCCCATTCCTATTGCTTTCGGTATCTGAATCTTCCCGAATTCAAGTAGAGAATACCAGGGCTTTCTTCTTCTTTGATTTTCCTTGGGGCAGAGGATAAAAAAATGGATTTCCGACATAGCACCTGCGGCATTAGGATTCTAAGATTTAGGAGGGGAAGGCTGAGGAGAGGGATCACATGCATTGAAGCAATCTCAAGATTCAGAAATGATCAAAATAATGGTATGGGGAGAAGAAAGAGAGGAGAGTCACGAAAATAGGGTAAACGCAAAGAGACGATGAAAAGCAATCAGAGAGGAGAGGGAAGAATGACAATGGAAATCATAAAGCTCAACGAGGAGCACATTACTATGAATAATAATGGAGAGGGACATTAAAGGGGAAAACTGAGCAAAGAGATATAAAAATATATTAGAAAAGCTTTTCACTTCTACTTCGTTTTCTTGTTTAGATTCATTACTTTAGTGATTGAACATGGGCAGATACCTATAAGGACCCCATTTC
>NC_041382.1:417813101-417855634 GCF_002162155.2 Triticum dicoccoides
AATTGTCAGAGGCTATGAGATCCACTTTGTTTTGGAAAGGAGAAGGGAGAAGCAGCATTTCATCTATATGAGGATGGACTCTAGACCCACTCGTTCTGATTCTGTGATTGCAATTTCTCAAAATGGATCATAAAGTTGATCCTGTTTACTAACTCACTCTCGAAGTAGAAGTACCGGACCAGGTAACCAGAAGATAAGGCCACTCGGCAAGACTGGACTAGTTTAACATGGCTATCTAGTGGAACACTATATATATAGGACTTGTAGAGCTTGAAAAAGCTTGTTTTGGTCTTTTTTTTTCTCTTTTCTGAGCACTGAACTTCATAGACAGACTTACCAACTGATGAGCCAAAGTAGTAAATTTCTTCTTCCTGGGAGGGGCAGACTCTACGTTGGTAGATCGAACTTTCATTTCTTCCCTGTATTTATTTGCACCCCGCTATCTAGCAATCAATGTTGAAACGATCCACTTTCAGTCTTTGGATATTATCCGTCCTACTTATGATCTTCCAACTGAACACACTAGTATTTTATGGATTCTTTCCTCGGTAGTGTAGTCATCTCCAAAAGGGATGATACATATTTATCTGTCCTGGGATTTGCCGTTCATGATAAGCTTATCCGCTTCCTTTCGCCGGTAGTGTGAATCTTCTCGAAAGCGCATAGCATAGTCCAGTCAGTGTAGCCAGGGCATCATGAACGGATTCCTCAAGAGGAAGGTAGGGCCATATTTATCCAAGAAGAAAGACCTAGTAAACAATTATGCTACTTGACCAATGGATAAAGTATAGATCTCATGGCTGGCTACTATTCAACCCTGGCATTGGGGATCAGGAACGGGGTAAAGTATGGACTTTGGCTAAGGATGGGGATCCGGTTGTGCCGTGCCGGCCCCGGGAATCGGCGAACTGCGCTACACAGTCAGATACCTAAGTGAACGGATAAGGGAAAGCCCGCTATATTATATATAGTAATCACCTGCCAAAAGGAAAGCCTGACCAATAATAATAATAGGTCTATGCGCCGAACAAGCAACGGTATATTAGAGATAGTAAGGAGTTGTATACACAGGGGTATGCATTCATGTCACGCTTTCTGTGTGATAAGAGGTTGCTAGCTAGCAAGTATAGAAACATGAGATATGTGTAGTTAACAGAAGCAAGGGAATATGCGTGAGTTAATTTGAGAGTTTTTTTTAGTTGCCACCGAAAAAGCAATTTCATCTCAAGGGAAAATGCATTGCATTTTCAAGGGATTGCCAAGCTAGGCTAGGGATCGTCCACGGGTATCAGGAATATCGTATTTATCTCTTCTAATCTAGATCCCACTTCCCTCCACTTCTTGCCTCACGCCCGTCCTGACTCCACATTAACGACTGTCCTTCCACCCAATTCCCCGCACCCTTGCATCACATCTCCAACCCCTGCCTCCACGCGATCTTCCACAATCGTACCCCCCACCTCTGAAGCTTGCCCCCGACGAACCTGTCTGCACCTGCGGGCCCGCGCTTACATCATTGGCATCGCATGATTAAACATCAGCATGCGCACTTCCCTCCGTTTTCGATGCCGACAGGGGGCTGCTAGGGGGTCTAAAGTTTCATTTCGGTCGTGTCAGACGACATGCAGGGGGCAATGGCTGCCAACGGAATCTATAATAATTTGATACTAGGTCAACTGTACCATCGGACTTGTAAGAACATGTAAAATGTACCACACGAGGTTGTACCAGCTGTGTGCAGTCCTCTGGCACGGGTTAAGTGTCCTGCATAGATCTTCCCCTCTCTCCCAAAGAAGAGATGTTCGCTTCATAGCCTTCTCTTCCGAGATAAACCCTACAAAGGATCCTAATCGTGCTAGCCTTTCATGGACTCTTCTTGGATTTCCTTTCAGCTGCGCCCAGCACCTCTCTAGTTTCTCTACAAGATGGAGATGGCTCATTCTCTAGTTTTCCTACGAGATATAAGTAAGTTTCTATCGTACTTTGAAGTTCAGGAAGGAGTTATTAATTAAGACGAAGAAGAACTGGGTGGGGATATGCCTTTCCCATAACAATAGAAAGAATCCAAGACAATATACACTACACTATCACTATAGAGTTTTCGCCTACCTATGAAAAGTGAGATGAGAGCTTTGTGCTAATAATTTATTATAAAGGTGTACCTATCGACCCCAGGTAATTAATGCCCTATCCTTCTACTTAAAAAACGTTACGTTAGACTTGACCAACTGTTAATACCAATCCGGCAGCAATAACTACTACTAATGCATATTCATATCCCACTAGTAGACTTAGCAGACTGTGACCTAGCCAGTCTATTTGTTGACAACAGACCAGTACTATCCATCAATGCCACAAAGACCATAGACGACCTCTATTTCGTGGAAGAACTCCTTCTCATATGATGCAGGGCAATAAGACCAACTGCCCGCCCTACCTAGTGAGAAGAAAGCTTATAAATATAAGCATAAACGAATTCCTAGCCGAGCCCTATACTTACCTGCTTGTACAGTCAATGCCCTAGTAGACATCAACTTGTTCATAAACTCCAGCCTTATCTACGCTGCTTTACCCGACCCAGGTGACCTACTTTCTCAGATGAGAGATTCGGCGGAGTAGTAGGAAGTCCCTGTGGAGAACTAGAAGACAAAACGAATATAGCGGACCAAGCAATGAATGACCTAGCCTAGGTAGTCCTATGTTTGACCAATGCTGCCTTGTATGTCTTGATCCAAGATTTCTCAGCAAAAAAAGACATGGGATTATTGATCAATTCACCATCCTCTTCATCTGAGTGTGCTTCCACTTTATCGTTTGTGGCATGTGCATTATGCAACAAGTAGATTCCTGATAAATGAACCTTCTCCACCCCTTTCCTATCCAACGCGGAGCGGCAGAACTACTCGTCTGCAAAGTGGGAAAGCTCCCTCCCTCCTACCTAGGTGTACCTCTTCATTGGAGCAAACCATCCATCAACTTCTAACATTTAGAATTCCCTTCTAAGCTGGCTATAACCATCCTTATTGACCAGAAAGGAATTGAGAAAGGGGATGCTATAACCAGACCATAGACAGCGTTTCCACATTCCCTTTTGAACTTAGGGAAACAGTGAAAGAAGCCCTCATACCCACTCCTCTTTCCCCACCAAACCAACAAGTAGTAGGTTGGTGGGCCTCGGTATCTCTATTTGCTAAGATGGATATCTACACCACTCAATAGTTCCAATTCATTGTTTTTTCTCCCATATGAAAGAAAATGCTTCAAGCAATTTTTTCCTTTCCTTCGGAGTCATACGACGGTCTTCACAACCTTCCACCGGAGGCTTTTCTCTGTTTTCCTCCTCTTTAGCCATTGCTTCTTGAATCATATCTTTGATCTTCTTTAGGGGCAATTTAAACATGTTCGCATCCCGTGGGAAGCGGAAAGCCAGAAAGAGAATTTCCTCCGTTTTAAGAACCGAAAGGAGTTTATCCAGATTTGGTACCAAACACGGGAAAAACCCTAAATGTTGTCTTAAAAAATCTATATAAGCAGGGTTATAGGAATCCTGAGATTCCCCTCCCTCCGCTTCGGAGGAGCAGCTTCTTCTATGGCTATGGCCAAAAGGAGAAAAGGATCCGGTGCGATGAGTCTCATCCGTGTAATATTTTGGAATTCCTCTTCCAACTCGTCCCGGAATGGGCGTTATGGAAAAGAACAAGAAGAAAAAGACAGAAGGAATTTGTCCAATAGTAACAAATGGTGCCTCCACAGGTTGACATCCGATCCAACCTAGTAGTAAGCAATCCGCCAAAAGCAACCAAAATATTCCTTGGTGAATCGGTCAAAAACTTGAACTATGCACATACATTTCTTTAAAAAAAGGTAAAGCCAAGAGAGATATAAAAACTGGTGCTATTGCAGCTACACCTCCCGCTTTGTCAGGTATACTGCGAAGAATGGCATGGATTGGTAGGAAATACCATTCCGGCACAATATGAGGCGGGGTGGGCATCGGATTAGCAGGTATATAATTGTCGGGATGCCCCAAAACATTAGGAGCAAAAAAAATCCAAATGGAAAAAAAGATAGCAGAAGCTACCCGATCTACAAGATCCTTTACATAAAAATAAGGGTAAGAAGCAATTTTATCCATCTCAGAATGTACACCCAATGGATTATTTGATCCATATTGATGCAATGCGGCCAGATGAAGAAGGCTGGCGCCTACTAAAATAAGGGGGAGTAAATGATGGAGACTAAAAAACGATTTAAGGTGGCATTGTCCATGGAGAAACCACCCCAAAGCCAAGTCACTATGGTATCTCCTACTACTGGTATGGCGCTAGCTAAGCTTGTAATTACTGTTGCTCCCCAAAAGCTCATCTGACCCCAAGGTGGTACATATCCTATAAAAGCTGTCACAATCATTAATAGGAATATGACAACTCCGAGACACCGAACAAATTCCCTAGGACTGCTATAACTCGCATGATATAGACCACGAAAAATATGAAGGTGAACCACAATGAGAAACATACTTGCCCCATTAGCATGCATATAACGGAGCAACCAGCCCCCTTCAACATCTCTCATAATGTGTTCTACGTTGTTGAAAGCTAGATCCACATGAGGTGTGTGATGCATAGCTAAAAAAACGTCAGTCACTATCTGAATGACTAAACAAATACCTGCTAACAAACCGAACCCCCACCAATAACTAAGATTGCTCAGGGTTGGATAATCTATCAAATGCTTGTTAAGTGTGGAGTATATAGGTTGTTTAAGAAGAGAGAATCGTTGGTTCCTTATAGTCATTTCTCTTTTCTATCGTTACAACTCCTCTTCCCCCTTATTTACCTCCTTGCCTTGATGGAAATTGGCTTCGCTGCGCCCTGAATGATAAAAAAGCTGCATGAGAAGATTCATCCCATTTTGGTGAGAGGGAGGCAGCGAATCACCTGGGCTACGGATTCGTCGGTTAGTTGATTCTTGAAATAAGGACATTCGAAAAAAAAACTGCCGCTTTCTATGCCGGTTTCTTAAGGATTCAAACGAACAACTAGTCATTAAGAAACCCATGAAATCCAAGTCTATTTTTGACCTTTCATGAAGAAGTTTTGCCTGCGCGCAAACTACCTAGCCCTTTTCAAAAGAACGTCGATTTCCATCTCAACAAAGAAAGAACTCAAAATAAATGAAAGCAATATTGTTGTCCTATTACTCTTTTTTCCTTGTGGAGCTTTGGAAAGGAGAGAATTTGAATAAAGTAACTCTCGGAAACTCTTATTGGACGAGAGAGAGTCAATATGATATTGGCGTGGGTTCTACCAACTAAACGAATCAGTTTTGGATTGGATAAACAGCGTATAATGATAGACGCTTCTTCGGCACACATGGAGACATACCTCCCGTAGCTGACCCCTGAATTCAAGGATACTGCCAGCTTTGTTACTAACTGATAGAAACCCGTTAATACACCGTTCGTTTTTCATAAATGTCATCAGGTAGGTAGACCCGGTCTTGCGCTCATCCGGTTAAGTGGCACATTGTGCTAAGTGCTCGAACCATTGGCTGATCTCAGCTGTATCGCCTCATACAAATTAGTTAAGCGAGAAAACAAATGGCTACATAGGAGCTCTATGGTGGACCACCATCAGGAAGATCGAATGGCTTAGCGCATCCTACGCCTACTGGACCTGACTTCGTAGGATACTCTGATAGACTAGTCGAATGGCAATGGCCTAGTGGTTGTATCTGCTTGCCGATTCCTATTAAGAATACGAGAGTGACAAATGAGATGGAGATCTTGGCTATCATCAAACCATCCTCCCTCCGCTTATCTCTTTCCTTTCTATATGATAAGTCTACTCGCGCCTCAAGGGCCGGTCATTTACACTCTCCACTGCATGAACAACATTCCCAACTAGATCTGTACGGCTTCCGTTGTCTCCTTTTCGATTCCCGACTCTAGCTCACAGGTATCCATAAGAGCGACCAGCCCTGAATGCTTAAACCTATCAATCCTCTCCTAAATTTCTTTCTTTTTGTCGTTGGGCAAGGAGCAATCCATTCAGCACTTTACGATGGGGACCAAAAGCCACTGGGCTACCAAGAAGTCGGATTCAGTTCAGTCCCGTTTTCAAGATCCGGTTCAGTGTTTGGGGATGGCTTGGTCCAAGCCCACATCCATAGTAGATGGACTTGAGCAGGCAAGTATGCCACCTACTGATATGATTGATTATGACAATTATGATATGGACTAGACGGTTGTGCAACCGATTGTACTAACTTGCTTACCCCCGAGAACACCTAAGACATGGGGGTTATTTACGCGAGTAAGCCTAGCAAGGACCAAGATCTCGATCTAGCCTAGTTGGGGCTTTAGAGTCACATGACACCGTACCAAGAACGAGAGAACCAGTAACAATTGATACGGATTTCCAACCAACGGATCTTCTTACCTTTGGACCGGAACCTTTAGCTGTTTCCTACTCGGTCTACAGCTTGGTTTGAAATGAGGGAGCCATACCGTGTGGTTGAAGCAGAGTACCATTTTGCAGTGGATAGGGCACTATCTGTATTCGTAGCAGCATTGCTTATTGCTCTCACTAGGAAAGGGGGACATAACCCCTACTATAGAGCAGGAATGGAAGGGAATGAGCTCGGCTGCTTCTCCCCCACACTTCTTTATTTCTCCGTGCCCCAATTTATTCGCACCCCGCTTATCACCATATCCAACATTGATTTACTAGAGAATACTAGTAAATCTACGTGGGATGCAACATTTTCGCGTAACAGTTCTGATTCGCTTCCCAGAGACCCTAAAGATTCGTCAAAGAATATGTTCCCATCGTCTAATCCTCCTACTCAATCTGATCAAGATAAAGTCAAAGGAAATCAAGAGAATGTTGAAGTCAATAAAGGTTCCGGAAAGAAAGGAAAAGTCGATAAAGGTTCTGGAAAGAAAGGAAAAGTGAATAAAGGAAAGAAAGTCAATAAAGGTTCTGAAAGTGGATCTAGTGATAGTAATTATGATGGTTCGATTCCTCTGAGTGGAGGAGGCGGCCCAAATGGTAGTGATAATAGTCCTCCTGGAGGTGCACCTTCTAACGCATCAAATCGTTTTCACATTCTTAACAATTTGAGAGAGAACCTAGTGTATTCTATGTCTATACTCAATACTCAAATCCAGTATGATAGAGATAGATACAAGTTCTTGATAACTCATCGAACTCGACCAAGTGATTATGTGGTGCCTGTTTCTGTACAAGAACCTACTTCAAGGTTGACGTTCCTAATTGGAATTGGTTGGCCCCATCTGCCCCGTATTTCAAGGTTTTCATTCCCCAATCCTATTGGCTTTCACTATAAGCATACTATTTCACTATATGATAAGTTGGTAGATCTACCAGATTCTCTTGGCTTGGTAGGTATGGCTTCCCTGACTAGAGAAGTGATCTTTGCAAACTTCAGGGAGTTCGGTGCTGGACTCAAATCTACGATTAGTAAACCGAGCTATACTGCACCGCCCATCTGATGAACGAGAAGACCGTGCGAGGCAGCCCGTGATAGTAGTACTTGAATGGTGGTAAATCTAGCCACATGTGAGTAAGTATCAAAGAAATGCCTACTTTTGCTGCTATGCGGATGGAGGACTTTTGGGCCTGGCATTACGAGAAATCGGGACAGTTCTCTATCCGTTCTGCTTACCGGATGTTGATAAAAACGAAGTAGCGACGGGGTACCCCTGGATCCACTATGCAATAGACCACTCGGGTAGTGTTGCCATAAGCGACACGCAGAGCCCGCACTGTCAGATGCGAGAGCGCCAACGGCCTTTGGACGATGTCAGGAACGGGGGACCTTGAAGGATCAGGAAGAGAAACATCTGAGCCACCGTTAGACTCATCACCGTCGGAGCCAGCGTTGTCAGGCGCCTGAATAGCATGGGATCAGTCCATCATCGCCCGCAGCTTCACTTCACTTCAGTTCAGCTCAGCATACTAGGGAGACCACGGGGAATGTGAGAGTACTGACATATGACCCAATCGCGACAAAGCCTTGTGCTGCAACAACTGTGGCTAGGGATAAGAGTTCCTCGGCTGCAACTTCCAGTAACTAAGCTCACGTAAAAGTATTAGTTAGCGGGTCTTGGTTGAATAGTGGAACTTGGTTGAGAAACTCATAGATAGAGATTGATCTGTTTGCTCTCTATTAATGGTCCAAACAGGAACCACCGATTTACAAATTTTATTAACCACTGAATTTAGGGAGCGGCGCCAAATCCTTCTATGGATTGCTTTTTTCGCCTCTTTTGCCGTCAAAGTGCCTATGGTACCAGTTCATATTTGGTTACCCGAAGCCCATGTAGAGGCACCTACGGCTGGATCCGTCATCTTGGCTGGAATTCTTTTAAAATTGGGAACCTACGGGTTTTTAAGATTTTCAATACCCATGTTTCCTGAAGCGACACTTTGTTTCACTCCTTTCATTTATACTCTAAGCGCGATTGCTATAATATATACTTCCTTGACCACTTTAAGACAGATCGATCTTAAGAAGATCATTGCCTACTCCTTAGTAGCCCACATGAATCTGGTGACTATTGCTATGTTTAGTCGGGCAGCGGCCGTTAGGTCACCTATTTTGAGTTATGGACACACAAGCAAGGCCAAAACATGTGTGCCGGGCGTGCGACCCATCAACCTACTAGCAATAGGGGAGAAAACTTAGCATGTCACAACAAAAGCGTCGATTCGAGGCGTCAGCAAAACAGCGTCGTCTGTTCCTAAAACAAAACCCCTTAGCGCCCCGGGATGGGAGTGGGGGACAGCCCTACGCAGACAGCAGCAGCACCGGCTCTACGAAGTCCGAATCGAATCTTTCGGTTGGCTTTCCCGTGAATAAGAATTGTTGGGCGCGGCGAAGCGAGCGCTTCTAGCTGTTTCGCTTGCTTCTTTCTTATTGTGGCGGCTATTATGGCGTGGCTGAAATGAACGAAAAGCGAGATGATTCAAATCGATTGATAGATGGCCTGATCTGTTCTGATAGATCGAAAGGTTTTCTATCAATAATAAGGTTTGACCTCTTTCTATCTATTGATGATACAAGATATCTATCTATTCTGGATCCATCAGAAAGAAATCGATATGTATCTGATTTTTTCTACATCGTATGTAGAGCGCCCAAGCATTTGGCCAGCTCGGTTCTATTATCCATCAGTCCAATGCACTGGCTCATCTCATGGAGGGAAAAAGCAAATGTATTTAGTTGTCTTGTTGTTGTTCGCCACCTCGACACATTCCCTGGTGTCGTCCCACACAGAAAGAAAGAGCGTGGAGCCCCGGCCCGACCTGTAAGTCCGCTAACGTAAAGCGAGGAGTTGAGCCTGAACTGGCGAACCGAAGTCACTTTTGTAACCATACTTCCTACAGCTAACACGTGGCCAGTCCAGCGGGAACGCGAAGCACAAACGAACGTGAGTTGCTATACCGAATCCCCCGCTGGCCATCGGGGACCTAGTGGTAAGGCCATGATGCGCAGCGGAAGGGATCACTCATTCTTCTATTGGGGACAGGTGCACGAACGACAACTCCAAATGTCAGACATCCGCCGCATATACCTACCGTTTAGGTGGCACTAGCGAGATCCAGCTAAGGTAAGAAACTTCGTGTCGCGGCTGCTCCACTCCGTTGCGGTCTTTTGAACTGAACTTCGTTGCCTTCCCGCGCGCGAAACGAATGGGCGCTGTGTCGTGGGTCAATTTTGGGGGGGGGGGGCAGAGAGAGACCAGAAGAATGATTCATTTGGATCGACGAGCCATTTCGCGAATCAGCAGAATGTCTCTCTATCCATATCTATTCTATCTTTATATGACGGGCCATAAAAAAAAGAAGTATTTTTTATGGCATGCGGGATGATCGCGCCTAGTAGCCACATATCAGCTGCGCTCAATATGCGGGATTTCCGTTGGATCAGATCTTTCGCTTTGACGAATTTGGACCTAGCGAAAAGGACTCTAAGCCTTCGCGCAAACAAGCAAAGTAGAAGCAAGACGAGGAAGCGAAGCTATCGTAGAAGCAGTAGCTTCCCCCGACAATATACAATACAATAGTAGCGACCATGAATAAAAAAGCCCCTTGTTTAACGAGTTCGCTGCTTTTCCCAGGCCGGAGAAGGGCAACTACTTATTGATTGATCGCCTTTCTTTGATATGTGTTCAATTTAGTATAATACAAACTAAAACTAGATCAAAGCGGAAGGGCCACTCACTATAGAAGCTATAACTAGAAAATCCCTAGCCAATAGTTTAGTAGTCGGCCAAACCCCCATGCTCACGACATGTTCTTGATATTGATTGAGTTGGAGGGAGTCAGAGACTACCACGGAATCCTTCCATAGTCACCCCGGTGACCTTCGTCACCAAAGCGTCACGATAGTTGACCCCTCATATAATCTCCAGTGGGGATCAGTCGGAGCACGTAGGAATGCCGACCACTACATAAGCCATTGGCGGAGAAAGCTAGAAGAGCTTCCCTTCATTCGCTTCGCGGGAGTCGCACACAGCACATAGCTGGAAGTCAGAGGGCCCGTACTACCTGCCTAACCCTTCGCTCCGAGGGACCGTAGAACGGAAAGCGCCTTCTAAACAACTCGGCAGAAGGGAAGGGGCCTATGTATTTGCATGACCCCTGCGGATTTGACCCTACCTACACCCGGAGCCAATCCCCTAGCGGTCCTGCCACCACGCCGCAGAACAGGAGCTCGTGTGGAACCTTGGATTTCTGGCGTAACAGCGGTGGAAGGTATCAAAATATTACAGCCGCATAACATAGTATATACGCTAAGGTCGGCCAAAATATGGACACCCGAAGGGCCCGGCGCGCACAATCCTATCCTATCCGAGCCCGTCATTGCATGCACTTCGGACAACCGTCCGTAGCATCATAAGGAGCACCTCCCTTTCGAGGTACCCAAATGGAACGGTCTTTATTTGTGTTGTTGGTTGGTCTTTCTCAACGTGGTCTATAGCACGAAAAACCATTCTTTACAAGATAGGGTCGTTCACATGAAAGAAAATACAAAATCCATTCTTCATGGTCGGGCGCATTTCTCCAAATCCTCCAGGATCACAAGTGGAATGCTAAGCAAGGGTGGGGAGGCTGTGAGCTCCTAGTTGAACAGAAAGAAGCAAGCAGGGGGTGTTGCCGTAGCGCGCAGGAGAGCAAGCGTAGGCAACCAAACTAAATAAGGCTACAAAAGTAGCTAGCTAGCGTATTTAAGCTGGCTGCCTTTTCTAGCGTGCGTACTCTTCTGTGGAGTCGCACGGAATGAGCCTTGTCTTCCCTCCAACGACTAGCTCCCTTTTCTTGTTCTGGTCACCCTTCTCTTGCCGTGGAAGGACTTTTGCCTGTGGTGTGGTCCAACCCGTGGGCGGAGTCGCCCTCATCCCCCCATTGCTCAGTGCTCCCTGCAGCTTCGCTGGGCTTTACCCGTGTGGGCGCGGGCTTCTATAAGAGAATGAAAAGCTCTCTTTTTACAATAAAACACGAACCGCACGGAGCCCACCCTTTTTTGGTTTCTGCCGCCATTGGGTGGCCGCAGGGGAAACACAGCCCGGCCGCCTCTCGGGAAAGGGGGGATGGGCCTACCTATCCCGAGGGAGCAGCTGAGAGGTTCCATATGCCGAGTCGAAGGGCAGAACTTCAGTGCGTGATCGTAGTATGTCACCTCGTCTCGTCCTCGCAGCATCGAAGAGTACCTATGCACTATGTTCCGGTTCACTGATAAGGAAGATAGAGTTGGGATGGGGGTCTATGATGTGATACTATAGTATGCCCCGGGGAGAAAGATGTGCAACTCAAAACGGAAGCAGGAAGCGTGTTGTCAAAAATGTCGGAGGTTACCAGATCTCTGAGACTACCATCGATCCGACAGAGCGGAACGACCAGAAAAAGAAGTGGAGTTAGAAAGCCGTATGATAGGTGGTAACTATCTTGTACGATTCGGGGGGTAAGCGGCGTACTCTAGGGGAATATTAGGCTCTATCGAACATACAGGGAATTGGAGGTAGCATTTTACTTATGTTAAGTCATGGACTGGTTTCTTCAGCCCTTTTTCTATGTGTTGGTGTTCTATATGACCGACATAAGACTCGACTTGTTAGATATTATGGAGGTTTAGTGAGCACCATGCCAAATTTCTCTACCATTTTCTTCTTTTTCACTTTAGCCAATATGGTTTTACCCGGCACTAGCAGCTTTATCGGGGAATTTCTAATCTTAGTAGGAGCTTTCCAAAGAAATAGCTTAGTAGCCACATTAGCTGCGCTTGGGATGATTTTAGGCGCGGCGTATTCCCTTTGGCTATATAATCGTGTGGTTTCTGGAAATTTAAAACCCGATTCCCTCTATAAATTCTCCGATCTAAATGGCAGAGAAGTTTCCATATTTCTACCTTTTCTTGTTGGAGGGACGACCGTCCATTGAACTACCAAAAAAGGGTAAACCAATGTGATCATGACATTGTAGGTGCTTGCGATGGGACGGATGCGACTTCCCTCATATGTAATGGGTGGCATAGCCCGTAGCAGAAGTCCCCTTTTTTATCCATTTCTTTATTACCCCGTAGGGGCCCACCCTGGTGGGACCGAGAGAAAGAAAGGACGGGGGGGGGCGACCATGCATGGCACTTCTCGACCGTGTCTCTGAGGGACAGTTGAACGAGCGACTCATGAATGCTGCCGGGTCGGACGAGCCAATAACTCGAACGTGTTCGGTCAGTTTTTTGAGCAAGAATCACAGTGTTACCTTACCTTCACCATGATACGGACTCCAAGTTCTTATGGCAGAGCACGAGGAGTTTCCTTCGATATGATGATGAGAATGGAAACCAGAAGCATGACTGGGTCTTCGTAGTCCGAGATCATACTTATATATCAGTCACAGTAACGTAAGCATGAGACTTTTTGGTAGTACCGGTGAACCAGATGGCCGCGGTGAGGGAATCTGGGACAGAGGACTCGTAATATATCTATAGATCTGGCAAAAGTGAAAGACCCCTAACGTCAGGGGCTGACCACTGAGCTCACTCAGGCCTCGCTGGGTGGGCCAAAGTGGGTGCGAGCTGGAATTGCCATAGCTTATGGTTAGAGCAATAGGAAAGGGCCCAGCAGAGAGAACAGTCAGGATAACGAGCGCGGAGCCCACTTGGCAGGCGGCAGGAGCAGCGGGCAAGTGCTTGCTTGGTAGGCCAACAGCCCTGTGAACCGGGCGGGGCACTCGACGAAAGGGGACTATCTAGCAATCAATGGGGGCAAATAAGACCTCAACAAATGGTGGATTATACCATTGTCGCGGGGTGGACCCTTTCTAAACGTGGGCCACCATTTGTATTCCGACGAAATGCTATCACCCAGAAAATAGAGATTGAAAGGATAGTAGAGGAGCTGTTGCAAAATGTTGTAATCAGGCCCAGTACAAGCCCCAAAGCAGCTCTGGTGTTGAAGAAAGATGGAACCTAGAGAATGTGTTTCGACTATCGAAAACTAAATGCAGCAACTATGTTTTCCAAATACCCCATTCCTATCATAGAAGACCGGCACTTTTGGATGAGGTGTGAACTAAGATAGATTTGAGGGCTGGTTATCACCAAATAAGAATGAAAGGAAGAGGATATCTACAAAACAGCTTGAAGGACCGGCTTTTTGAATTCAAGGTGATGCCCCGGCAACCTTTCAACAACTCATGAATAGTGTTTTTAAATAGATATGTTGGAAAGGGGTATTGGTCTTTTTTGATGACATTCTAGTGTACAGTTCTACCATGGTGGAGCATCTCAAGTTGCTAGAGGAAGTGTTCTGGCAGAACAAACTTTTTGTGGGTGAGCCAAATTTCATAAAGGAAATACATTATTTATGAAATTGGGGTATCTAGTGATACAAACAAGGTAGAGGGCATGACAGCTTGGCCAGAACCAGCCAATGTCAGAGAACTCCGAGGGTTGCAGGGGTTATTACAGGAGGTTTGTATCGGGGTATGGAGCTATCAGCAAGCCTTTAACTGAGTTGTTAAAGAAAGTTGTGGAGAAGAAGCCAGAAAAGCATTTCTCAAGCTCAAAAGTGCTAAGGTATGGTGATGCCTTTGAACGTTGACTGGGAGAGCGACTCAAAAGAGTTGGGACAGACTAGAAGCTTTGAAGTTTATGCTCTTTAAAAAGATAATAGCAATCTTGACATACATCCGGTCAAGATCCCCGTGAAGGAATGCTGATTGAACATCGAGCTGATAAAGAGGGAGTACCATACCCAAGATACTCCATTAAAGGAAAGGTATGCTTGTTTGGTTCCTTTGGTCCGAGAACACACACCACAAACTCTCGCAGTTGATGAACAAACGTTAGTAAAACTACATTTCAGTAATCCGTCTGGCCTTAACCTCTACGCAAGGAGATCTTACGTATAGACCCATGATTAGGTAACTACTTCTTCTTTTATTCGGAGTATCCAATGGAAAGTGGGCCTCTATCTACAGGTCATGGATACCTGGGCACTAGAAAGGTTACCGAACCAGGGTTAAGTGAGGCTGTTCAAACTTCATGGCCTTCACTATCGGATGTATAGGAGTAAAATCAGACATCAGTATCACAACCTAGTGTTATCCAAATCTTTCGTTGATCCAGGCGATTTTGGGAAGGACTCAGCATTCTCCCACAAAAGGCCAGGCCTTGAGTTTCTAGCCGACTCATATAAGTCAGGGTGTCAATTTTTTTAGGTGACGTATCTTTCTCTCTGATGTTCTCCGTGGTCTCAAAGGGTGATCAGTCGGATAGCGACATTGGTAAATAAAAATAAGAAGTTTACACGCCGGGTGCATACTTCAGTGCCACTAATTAGCGACTTTTTTTTTGCCCTTTACCTACACCATGTAGACTGGAGGATTACACAGAATCCCATTGGCGAGTTTCAGACAGCTAGGTTATTCAAGAAACTTGGAATACCAACTCCAATGCTTGGCTTGCTGAATCAGCATATGGATTACTTCATTGAATTTCTCGGCCCGAGCTCTTGTGATTGGTCCACTGGGCAGGTGGAGTGGATCCTTAGCAGGTTCATGTGTTCCTTGTTTACGTAGCTCTTCTGTTGGATCACGTAGCCCCTCCGTTGGATTACATTGCTCTGCCCTTGGATTACTTGAGTCATTTCTGGGTTTACTTGGCTGCTCCGCAACATGTTGGTTACTTGATCCTTCGCTTTGTTTACTTGGGAGCCCAATACTTATTGGTTGGGAAAATTACCTTCCAAGGAAAATGATCCTCCCACTGGACCAAAAAACCCATATATTCCCATGGGAATGGGTGGTGCTGAACAAGCAGGCAGGCCCAACGTTGTTTATCTTTACTGCAATCCTGGTTAGGTAAAAGGAATTCCGCAGCAGCGGGTACGTGATTAGTTACAACCAACGGAAAGACTTATTGAAATAATAGGGAATTTCCTCATCCAGTCTACTCCTAGGACTACATCATATGCTCCCAACTCCATGGCCAACAAATCAAACTTCAATCGATACCCTTGCATCTCCCACTGTACACCAGAACACATCCCATACAATCGGCCCGAAGAGCATCAATGAGCAGGCCTACTAAATAGGCATATAGATACATTAGCCAAGTTTGCTTACAACAACTGCTATCACTCTAGCATCGGAATGGCACCTTTCGAAGCACTCTACAGGAACCTTTGTCGTACCCCGATTTGTTGGGGTTGGCACGTACCGACCGACGGGGCCACAGAAGATGAAGGAGAGTGCCGAGAAGATTCCACTTATTCTAGATTAAAAGCAGTTCAGGACCAGGTATGCCGACCACGATATTTGGAGTTTGCAGTAGGTGATCATGCTTGACTTCGGCTTGAACCTACAAAGGGTGTGATGCATTTTTGAGTGAAGGATTAGGTATAGCTGACCGATACATCGGACCTTTCTTGGCCCATATCCCCCTAGCCCTTACTCCCTTGTTTCGGTGGTTGGTCTCTACCTTTTTCTATCTCTTGGCTAGTTTGTCTTCCTCTTCTTTTTGAGGGTAACGTAGTAAAAATCCTTTATTTCAGGGGATTTCCCTTTTCTTTCCAAATGAATTTATGCTTAGTCTAAAATTGGTAAATACCAAATAATATATATATATATTATTTGAAATATGTACCAGTTTCCTGAAACTAACAAATAGAGTTATAGCTTTGATTGACTTACTAGCTTACGGGAACGCTTTGAATCTCAACTTACTTTGAACGAGTGCTTCCCATATAGATTGCTGGAAAGAGGAGTGAGCCGGGGCAGAACTTGAAGCACGGGAGAAGGAAAAAGAAGTATACAAGGGGTGCGTAGTTGGTATATTTACGGTATAGACCTTTCTTTGTGAATAGCTAGTTCAGTTACAAGGGTGTATACAAAGGTCTGCTTATAGGTTGAAAAAGCCTGTAGAGATAGCCTAGATAGCCAAGAAGATATACGTATTTAATAGAGCTAGCTAATAAAGCTTTTGTTAACTTCAAATAGTCTATTGAATGCAACGGCAAATAAAGAAGAAGAAAGTGCCAGAGCTAAGAGCTAATAGATTCCCAGTCTATGCATGGATAAAGGAATGATAAGAGCCATGAGCAGTTTATTAAACTACACTACGGCTAATATATATAAGGACAAATCAACTAGAAAAAACCGTTGCCAAAGAAACCATTTGTTTAAGCTTATTCGTTCGCGCTAGGCTAAAAAACTAGATAGAAGAACTAGAGGCCGCCAAGGTCTTCAACCATTAGCAGGTAGGATCCTTTGCTTACTACTTGAAGCAGAAACCTAGAAGAGGAATTCTTTCTATTCCAAAATCCATCTTCTTTCCGGTCCGCTTCATTCATTCCCTTACTAATAAATCTAATTCATCGCTAATGGCGAAACCAGCCTGTATGTACACCGCACAACTAACCGTTGCTTGGTAGGTTCGATCAGCTCTTCTCACCTTTCCGTCGACATCTACTAAGGCTTCAGCTTAAGTGGGTTCAGCCGCCCCAAATCTGACTTGATCCAGGGTTATATATCATAAAGGGCTTCGACGACAGGGGTTTGATTCGTTCTTTGAGCAAAAAGATAAGGTCGGAATACCGGAGTTCTTTCTTTGCTTCCAAGAACATAGATTCCTTCTTCAACCCAGGTCATGACCGAGGGCGGGTATCTCACTCGCATATCTAGAGCCCAGCATCTCTCCTGAACGACACCTTCTGCAGACTCTACTGGTGGTATTTCCTGAGGCGAAGGTAAATATGTGCATTCATATCGGTCAGGAAATGACAATGACTCTTCTTCTTTCCGGGAAGCTATGGGCACCTCACAATTCTTATACGACATTAGTGGAAGTGAACATTCGTAGCATTCATTGTCACCAATCATTGACAAAAGAAGAAAAAGAAGCCGTACGACAACTTAAGGAATCTTTAGATTTGGCGGCTATAGACTCAAAGGGCACAGACAGGCTACTGGTAGTTTTTTTAGCTAACTAAAGTCCAACTTCCTTTGCCGAAATAGGATGAAACGGATCAGCCGATTCAACTTAGCATTACCCGACTCGTAACTTCAAGCACAACCATCCATCTCAATCCAAAATCTCCGATTGTCTATGATCCAAACCCAAACTCTCCTCCGGTTTTGGATATATAGACAGTGCCTGCTCTCAAACCAACCAAGACAGCAGCAAGTTCCTATCGAGAACAAGATGACAGATCAATATGACCAATTTCTATAATATCTCGGGTGAATACGTAAAAAAGTGTTGCTTAGCTCAGTGAAATGGAATAAGGAAGAGAAAGTGTAGTGTGATAAGGGAAGATGCAAGTCAATTTTGAGGTTTTCAAGAAAGGGCTAAGATAGATATACAAACCAGAAGAATTCACATCAGAACCCTTTCCTGCTTCCCCTTTTTACCCATCGGACTCGACTCACATTTTGATCTCCTACGCTTGCTTTCACAGTCCCCCTACGAGCAGCCCGGAATCAATGAAGGAGTTCATTCAGCACCGAGCCGAGCGAGCGTAGATTCAATATGTTGATTGTACCGAACAAGGATTTGCCTTATCACGAAAGCCACATTCGTTTCGTTTGAGGAAGTCACACGTCCTGTTCCCTATAAATAAGGAGATTCATTCTTTTTTTCAGAAATCCCCTCTTCTTCCTCCTCAAGCCCCTATCATAAGACCAAGCGGATCTCATCCCGCAGAAGACTCAGAGTGGATCTATCTAATGGCATGGCTGGCTGTCGGATGTGATCTATTCTCGTGTCACATCGCTTTCTTTCTTCTCCCTCCATTTTCTTCACTACTACCGCTTCTACACATAAATCAAAGAAGCATTGTGGAATAGTGGCATTTTGTTAATGGCTAAAATGTTCTTAGTGAAAGGGTTGCCGCAAAACCGGCCAACTCAAAGCGGTCTCTGAAAGTGAATAGGAGCATAGCGGCATCATCCAAGCCAAACACGTCTCCTCAGTCAAGGGTCTTCTCGCGCAAATAAGATCAAAAACATAGCAACTGATTTCACTTAATGCATGTCACCCGCCCGCTCTCAATACAGCAAGTGACTCTCTCTCACAAGACAGAGAAAGATTACCAATTCATCCAATCCAATCCAATTTGATCAGAAGTGAGTTCATTGTTGTTGTATAGCGAAACCTTTCCTTGACAAAACCATTCTCAGCTAATAGAAGCTGAGCTATCTATCCAGATCAGGGTTGAACGAAGCGAATGGAAAAGCCAAAGAAAATATAAATCCATTGCGATTAGAAACCAGTGACTCTACAACCAGGGCTCGATGGCGATGTAAGATAGAAAGAATGGGGAGTTAGGGCTTCGGTTTCCTCTGTAGCCAATTTCAATTCCAAATCATTTGCCGACATGTGGACTCACTTCTCTTTTATGGGATGACTTTTATTATCCAAGTTGTCTATTTACGTGGGTGAATCAAGTACAACAAGTCAGGTCAGAGCTTGTGGTAGAAGAGAAAGGGCCGACGACCCATACTAGAGCATGCTCTAGTATGGGCTTTTAAGAAGAAATTTAGATCAATTCAGTGCGGCGTAGATTTACTAGTATTGATGGCACTATCAAAACGTCTATTGGAATTGATAGGTCACCCGCACAACATTTACGAGTTGGTAGATCTTGAGGAAGCTCACTATTCTTATATTAGTAAGATGTCAACGAATGTAAGAAGAGTGTACAAGATCGACTTCTCATTATGGAATGTGAAGAAGTATACTCTTCAGAAAGTTGTGTTAAGCTATGTAGATGGGTTGAGTAGCATGGAAGAAGCGCTGATCGGAATGTTGTTAAACAACCCCTTTTACTATCAGGATAAAGGGTGGGATGCGTCATGGGAGTATGTCCCAGAGATAGGAGAAATCTCTCGGGTGCTATTTCACGTTTACTTGAGGGCGCAATTTGACTCGAAGATATGGAAGGCATATCCAGGAGTTAGTGACTCATGGTTGGGTAGCAAAGTGATTATAATAATCAAGGATAAAACATATATCGATCTGGAATCGTTGTTAGAAGATATAGGTATTCCTGGGAAAATCGACTATCTCGATGAGGAGAATAGTACAACCCCTTGTCTGGTTTGTACCCCACATGAAAGAAAAGTCATCGTTTTAGCGGATGGGTGTATTGAAGTGGAGAACAGCGAGGATTATCTATGATAGAAGGCTTCGTTACAATCCTAGCTATGCCATAGGGGTAAATAGCAATGTCGCACGTGTTTTTGCTGTTGTTAGATCCACGGCATAGATCTAAAAGATGGCTCCACATGCACAGAGGGTGGTATACCACTTCATAAATAGAAGAAAGAATGGGAAGATTTGAGATGAACCACATTTCCAAGAGATTGATGTCTACTCCGTGTCCTGTAACCTCGAATCTAGTGGAAAAAGAAAAAGCTAGTTCCACTTCAACGATGTTATCTGCATCGGGCGATACTCCTTCAACGAGAGTGAGTCGCTTAACATGGAACCACTTTCAGAAGCTTTATTGAGTTCGAGTTTTGATAGTTGCGAAGATCCGAGTTTGGCTACTTACGAAGAAGGGGAGACTACCCTATTCCTACCCCCACAGACAGACTAGCTAAGCGTGGTAGTTGAGTGAACAGGCTATCAAGAGATTTATGCCCTCTATCTGATAGTGGTAAATAGAAGCCGTAGGAATTTCCCCATCTATATACATTTGAACCGCTCTTCGTCATATTTCACTCTTCTAGAGGATAAAATACAACGATTTACTCACCCTATTCAGATAGTACCTAAACATGGAAGAGAGAGTCGACGATGCCTTCCCGTCAACATCCTGCAGCAATCGGCATAACATCAAACAAGTGTTGTCGATTTGGCAGCGCTCGCTCGTAGGAAGCAAAAATGATCACGTGCCTCATTGTAACACCCTCGATGCGGCTATAGCTCCCACGTGTCGAGGCATGACTTAGAGACATAACCGCATTGAAAGCAATGTCGCAAGTTAGGCAATCTTCACAACATCCCATGTAATATAAATAATAAAGGGGAGATACATAGTTGGCTTACACTCGCCACGTCAATCAAAGTACATAATTAACATTACATCATCCAAACACTCATGGCCTGACTACGACGCCAAAATAAAATATAACCCAACATGCGACACGGTCCCGATCACCCCCAACTGGGCACCACTACTGATCATCAGGGAAAGACACGTAGTATCATTGAGAGTCCTCATTAAACTCCCACTTGAGCTCAAGCGCGTCACCTGGAGCGGAATCATCAGGTCCTGCATCTGGTTTAATAGTAATCTATGAGCCACGGGGACTCAGCAATCTCGCACCCTCGCGATCAAGACTATTTAAGCTTAATAGGTATGGCAAGGTAAATATATATGTGGAGCTGCAGCAAGCGACTAGCATATATGGTGGCTAAACTGTTCGCAAAAGAGAGCGAGAAGAGGAGGCAAAACGCGAGCGAGAAACTAGAGAGCAACCTACGCAAGCATTACTCCAACACCGTGTTCACTTCCCGGACTCCGCCGAGAAGAGACCATCACGGTAACACACTCAGTTGATTCATTTTAATTAAGTCAGGGTTCAAGTTATCTACAACCGGACATTAACAAATTCCCATCTGCCCATAACCGCGGGCACGACTTTCGAAAGTTCAAATCCCTGCAGGGGAGTCCCAACTTAGCCCATGACAATCTCTCATGGTCAACGAAGGAATAGACCTCCTCCCGAGACATTCTGATCAGACTCGGTACCTCGGTTCTTCAAGACACTTCGACAGTTTAAAACAAATCCAGCAACACCGCCCGAATGTGCCGACAAATCCCGATAGGAGCTGCACATATCTCGTTCTCAGGGCACACTCAGATGAGCGCTCCATACAACTAAAACCAAACCTCGAGTTTCCCCGAGGGGGCGCTGCACAGGACTCTAGTTTGGACCAACACTCAGAGGAGCACTGGCCCAGGGGGGGCTAAAATAAGATGACCCTCGGGCTCCGGAAACCCAAGGGAAAAAGAGGCTAGGTGGAAAATGGTAAAACCAAGGTTGGGCATTGCTGGAAAAGCTTTAATCAAGGCGAACTATCAAGGGGTTCCCATTATAACCCAACCGCGTAAGGAACACAAAATCCGGGAACATAACACCGATATGATGGAAACTAGGGCGGCAAGAGTGGAACAAAACACTAGGCGAGAGGCCGGCCTTCCACCCTTTACCAAGTATATAGATGCATTAAGATAACAAGGCAATATAATGATATCCCAACAAGTAAATAAGGTTCCAACAAGGAACGGTCTCCAATCTTCACCTGCAACTAGCAACGCTATAAGAGGGGCTGAGCAAAGCGGTAACATAGCCAATCAACGGTTTGCTAGGACATGGTGGGTTAGAGGTTTGACATGGCAATTTGGGAGGCATGATAAGCAAGTGGTAGGCATCATAGCATAGGCATAGCAAAAGAGCGAGCATCTAGCAAAGCAAAGATAGTAGTGATTTCGAGGGTATGATCATCTTGCCTGCAAAGTTGTCAGAGTTGACTGGATCCTCGAAAGCAAACTCAACGGGCTCCTCGTTAGCGAACTCGTCTTCCGGCTCTACCCAAACAAGACAAACAAGCAACAAGGACACAATCAACCACGTGCAAACTCAAACAACATGATGCAAAGATGATATGCTATGCGGGATGCAATATGCGATGCATATGCAAGATTTGACAAGGAATGCATGAACTGTTAGGGAACGTAGTAATTTCAAAAAAATTCCTACGCACACGCAAGATCATGGTGATGCATAGCAACCAGAGGGGAGAGTGTGATCTACGTACCCTTGTAGATCGACAACGGAAGCGTTTGGTTGATGTAGTCGTACGTCTCCACGACCCGACCGATCAAGCACCGAAACTACGGCACCTCCGAGTTCTAGCACACGTTCAGCTCGATGACGATGCCCGGACTCTGATCCAGCAAAGTGTCAGGGATGAGTTCCGTCAGCACGACGGCGTGGTGACGATCTTGATGCACTACCTTCGCAGGGCTTCGCCTAAGCACCGCTACGATATTATCGAGGACTATGGTGGAAGGGGGCACCGCACACGGCTAAGAATATGATCACGTGGATCAACTTGTGTTCATGGGGTGCCCCTTGCCTCAGTATATAAAGGATGGAGGAGGAGGAGGCCGGCCAAGGCAATTGGTGCGGCCAGGATGTGGAGTCCTACTAGGACTCCAAGTCCTAGTAGGAGTCCACCAAGAGGGGAGGAAGGGAGAAGGAAGTAGAGGAGAAGGAAAGGTGGCCGGCCCCCTTTGGCCTAGTCCAATTCGGACCAGAGGGGAGGGGGGCGCAGCAGCCCCTCGGCCCTTTCTTCTCTTCCCACTAAAGCCCATCAAGGCCCATTGCTTCTCCCGTAACTACCCGGTACTCCGAAAAATACCCGAATCACTCGGAACCTTTCCGATGTCCGAATATAGTCGTCCAATATATCGATCTTTACATCTCGACCATTTCGAGACTCCTCGTCATGTCCCCGATCTCATCCGGGACTCCGAACTCCTTCAGTACATCAAAACTCATAAACTCATAATATAACTGTCATTGAAACCTTAAGCGCGCGGACCCTACGGGTTCGAGAACAATGTAGACATGACCGAGACACATCTCCAGTTAATAACCAATAGAGGAACCTCGATGCTCATATTGGCTCCCACACATTCTACGAAGATCTTTATCGGTCAGACCGCATAACAACATACGTTGTTCCCTTTGTCATCGGTATGTTACTTGCCCGAGATTCGATCGTCGGTATCTTAATACCTAGTTCAATCTCGTTACCGGCAAGTCTCTTTACTCGTTCCGTAATACATCATCTCACAACTAACTCATTAGTTGCAATGCTTGCAAGGCTTATGTGATGTGCATTACCGAGAGGGCCCAGAGATACCTCTCCGACAATCAGAGTGACAAATCCTAATCTGAAAGTGCAACTATCCCTAGGTGGTTTTGGTAATTCATAACAACATATAGCTCATTGAGCTAATGCTATTCCAAGATGATTATTTCAGGAAAGCTCAATGATTGGCATGGCATGGATGTGAAAGTGGAACCCTCAAAATGCTAAGGACAAAGGATTGGCTCAAGCTCAAAAGCTCGAGACTCTTCATTTTATATTTTAGTGATCCAAGATCACATTGAGTCTTTAGGAAAAGCCAATACTATCAAGGAGGGATGAGGTGTTGCTAATGAGCCTCTTGCTTCATGTGCTTAGTGATATGCTCCAAAACCCTAAACTACTTTCCCATATCCACATATGACCTAAACCCTAAGCCAAACTCGGTCCTACCAATTCTTTCTATCCGGCGCCATCGAGTTTCATTTGTCATAAGCCACTGCCAAACCCTAGCAATTCAGTTCTACTGATAGGGATCTCGGTCTCACCGAGATGGGATTGCAAACTCTCTGTTTCCCTTTCGTAACTTTTCGGTCTCACCGAAAGAGCGAATCGGTCCCACTGAGATTGCAATGTAAATTCAGTGTTTCCTTTTTGTAACTTTTCGGTCTCACCGAAAGAGCAAATCGGTCCCATCGAGTTTGCCTGACCAACTCTCTGGTTAGCTAATTACCAAAATCGGTCTCACCGAGTTTGTGTAATCGATCTCACCGAGATTACGTTATGCCCAAACCCTAACCATATCGGTCCTACCGAGTTGCATGTCAGTCCCACCGAAAATCTCTAACGGTCACTAGGTTTACCTTTTCGGTCCGACCGAGTTTTTTGATTCAGTCCCACCGAGATTGGAAGACTGTGTGTAACGGTTGGATTTTGTGTGGAGGCTATATATACCCCTCCACCTCCTCTTCATTCGTGGAGAGAGCCATCAGAACACATACACAATTCCAACTCATATGTTCTGAGAGAGAACCACCTACTCATGTGTTGAGACCAAGATATTCCATTCCTACCATATGAATCTTGATCTCTAGCCTTCCCCAAGTTGCTTTCCACTCAAATCTTCTTTCCACCAGATCCAAATCCTATGAGAGAGAGTTGAGTGTTGGGGAGACTCTCATTTGAAGCACAAGAGCAAGGAGTTCATTACCTACACACCATTTGTTACTTCTTGGAGAGTGGTGTCTCCTAGATTGGCTAGGTGTTACTTGGGAGCCTCCGACAAGATTGTGGAGTTGAACCAAGGAGTTTGTAAGGGCAAGGAGATTGCCTACTTCGTGAAGATCTACTGCTAGTGAGGCAAGTCCTTCATGGGCGATGGCCATGGTGGGATAGACAAGGTTGCTACTTCGTGGACCCTTTGTGGGTGGTTGCTTCTTCGTGGACCCTTTGTGGGTGGTTGCTTCTTCGTGGACCCTTCGTGGGTGGAGCCCTCCGTGGACTCGCGCAACCGTTACCCTTCGTGGGTGGAGCCATCCGTGGACTCGTGCAACCGTTACCCTTCGTGGGTTGAAGTCTCCATCAACGTGGATGTAGGATAGCACCACCTATCCGAACCACGGGAAAAACATCTGTGTCTCCAATTGCGTTTGAATTCTCCAAACCCTTACCTTTACATTCTTGCAAGTTGCATGCTTTACTTTCCGCTGCCAATATACTCTTTGCATGCTTGCTTGAATTGTGTGATGATTGCTTGACTTGTCCTACAATAGCTAAAATCTGCCAAGAACTAAAATTGGGAAAAGGTTAAGTTTTTATTTGGTCAAGTAGTCTAATCACCCCCCTCTAGACATACTTTCGATCCTACAAGTGGTATCAGAGCTTTGGTCTCCATTTTCTTTGATCTCCATAGCTTTTGGTGGTCATAGCCTTGGTTTCACAACCTAGGAGAGTATGGCGTCTAGCGAGGCAAATTATCACCGTAGAGGTCCTTACTTTGATGGTACTAATTTTGCTAGTTGGAAGCATAAAATGAAAATGCATATTCTTGGACATAACCCCACCGTTTGGGCTATTGTGTGTGTTGGTTTGCAAGGTGACTTCTTTGATGGGAAAGAACCAAACCGTGAAGCTACCGCAGATGAGTTGAAGATGTTGCAATACAATGCTCAGGCTTGTGATATTCTCTCCAACGGATTGTGCCCCGAAGAATTCAACAAAATCAGCCGTCTTGAGAATGCAAAGGAAATTTGGGACACTTTGATTGATATGCACGAAGGTACCGACTCCGTCAAGGAATCCAAGTTGGATGTGCTTCAAAGTCAACTTGACAAGTTCAAAATGAAGGATGGTGAAGGTGTCGCTGAAATCTACTCTAGGCTTGCTCTCATCACAAATGAGATTGCCGGCTTAGGAAGTGAAGAGATGACCGATAGATTCATCATCAAGAAGATTCTAAGAGCCTTGGATGGAAAATATGATACCGTGTGCACATTGATCCAAATGATGCCCAATTACAAAGATCTCAAGCCAACGGAGGTGATTGGAAGAATAGTTGCTCATGAGATGTCACTTAAGGATAAAGAGGAACTTCACAACAAATCAAGTGGTGCCTACAAAGCCTCATGTGAAGCCCCTACATCATCAAGTGAGAAACAAAACTTCAATGAAGAATTGAGCTTAATGGTGAAGAACTTCAACAAGTTCTACAAGAGTAGAAGCAAAGATAGAAGCTTCATGTCAAGGTCCTACAATGACAAAAGATCTTCTAGTCGAGAGCTAAACTGCTACAGTTGTGGAAGACCCGGACACTATTCCAATGAGTGTACGGCTCCCTACAAGAGAAGAGAAGATTCTCCAAAAAGAAGAAGCAAAGAATCACCACCAAGAGAGAGAAGGAGTAGAGATGATCGTTATGAACGAAGATACTCACGGAGAAGCAAGGATTCGGAAAGGAAGGAAAAATCATCAAGGAGCTACACAAAACGAAGACATCAAGCTCATGTTGGTGAATGGGTATCCGGCTCCGACTCTGACAGCCACTCCGAGAGAAGTTATCACTCCGACTCCGAAGATACTCAAGATGAAGGTGTTGCCGGTCTAGCACTTGTGTAAACCAACTCCTACGACATCATTGACTCTCCAAATGAAGGAATTGGAAGATGCTTCATGACCAAAGGTCCTAAGGTAACACACCCCGAGTATGTTGATTTCAATAGTGATGAAGATGACTTGTTAGGTGATGATTTTCTTGTTGACAACTCTAGTGATGAATACTATGATGAAACGTCAATTAATCATGCTAAGCAAGATAAAACGAATGACAATGATAAGGAGAAGATTGAGGCTCCAACTAAAGAACTAAACACTCTTAAGTTAGCTCATGAAACTATCTTCGAAGATCATCGAGAACTTTTAAGAGCTCATGAGAAATTACACTTTGAAAAGCTCAATCTTGAGCAAGAGCATGAGTTCTTAAAAGCAATCAATGATGATCTCCGCAAGAAAAGTTCTCCTTACATTGCCAAGCGTTTACTCTTATCCACTTACATGCCTCAAGTCAAGTCTAGTAACAAGAAAAAGAAAGATTCTTCCTCTAGCAGTAACAATGATCATGCTAAATCCAATATTGTTGCTTCTAGTAGTTCTCTTGATTCAACTAATGATTCTCTTAGCCAAGTTACACTTGAGCAAGAAAATAGCTTATTGAAGGGAATTATAGAGAAAGGAGTGTACAAAAGCCTTGCCGGGAGTAAGCAATTCGAGGAAATTGTGCGCAAGCAAGGAATGCACCGGAAGAATCAAGGTGTTGGTTTTGAACGAAAGTTCAATGCCCATGGAGTTGAGTGGGAAGAAGATCAATACCCCAAGACAAAGTTTGTTCCTCAACAAGAAAAGTATGATACTTCTTTCAAGGGGACACAAGCTCAAGATGATCTTCCACCACAAGACTACAAGCAAAAAGGCAAGGACAAGCTTCAAGAGGAAATTGATGCATTTGAAGAAGCTCCTAAGACCTTAGTCAAGTGGATTCCCAAGACTACTTCAAGTTCCACCTCATCAAGTACGACTACAACTCCAAGGATTCCCATCAAGATGGTGTGGATCCAAAAGAAGAAGAACTAGAGAGTTCTTGAGGGTGACTCCGCCAACATACTTCACTCTTATCATTTTGGCAAGAACAAGTGCAATCAACTTCCACATCTTGCACTACTTCAAGGAGTCACAAACCCTCTTGTTGGTAAGACAAGGGACAAGGTAACCTAAAAGTTTTCATGGACATCATCTTGTGTGTGCATCACTCTATGTCTATGGATATCCTTGTTTGTTCCTTGCAGGACTAACCCATGTAGGTATTGAAAGTGCAATTCACTCAAAGGGATAGCTCCAAGTGATCTACATCAACATTGAGCATCCACATCTTCAACATCTACATGAAGTCATCATCGACAAAACCCGAGGTTAGTTCATCCCTCTAAGGGGGGATATCACATCTAGGGGGAGCTTTACTCTAAGACTTGAGCTAAAGCAACTCTAATGATGTGAACACAACAATGCTTTATGTAAAAATGGTAACCCCACTTGAGCTTAAACGATGAGTATGACCTATGATCAAGTGTTCTCACTTGACTCCTAAGTCAATATACTCATATATAGATGACCTTGTCATCGCAAATTGCTTGGTAGATGCTAGAATTGGTTGTGCATGCCTTGTCATATATTTCATTTGCCATCTTATTGTGTGAGCATGTTGGTTGCATATTTTACTCATTCGAGGACATCCACTTGTTGTTTTGATTGTTCGGTTTTATTTCCTTTTGCCAAGTGTATGGACAAGAATGCCTAAGAACCTCCTCTAGCTATCTATGTCTTTCTCGTCTCAAACTCTATTCATGCTACATCACAAAATTTGATCAAGTCAGATTCAAACCACTCTATGTGAGGAGCGCTCGGAGTCCCCGATTCGTCATAGACTTAAACTTCCAAAACCTCTTTATGATTCTCGGTCTGACCGATACCCTACTTTCGGTCCTACCGAGATCATTAAGTTGATCTATGTTTTCGATCTCGGTGCAACCGATTTGAACCATTCGGTCACACCGAGTTGCAATAACCGTGTACAGTTTTGCATCTCGGTGCCACCAAGTCGTTCCACTCGGTCACACCGACAGGGTCGGGCTATATATAGTCATGGGCAAAAAATTTGGAAATTTCTCCGAACACCTTCGCCCGCGCGATAGCCTGCTCTGCCAACTTGGTCTCCGGATCGTCTCCTTGCCGCCAGCCGCCTCCAGTCGCTGGTCTCCATCACCGTCAATGGAATTCTACCCCGCCGTTGCCGCCGTAGCGAGTCTCCGCTGAACTAGGGTATGGACTCGATCTTTGTGCTATTCCCCAATCTGATTCTTAGCACATTGTGATCATCATGATTCTTGCCACGATTGAAACACTCCTGTCCAGTCAATGCGTTCGTAGATTAGTTTTGATTCGAAAATTTTAGGGTTAGGTTTCCGCCGAAACCATCTCGGACCCACCGAGTTGAAAAACTCGGTCCCACCGATTTGGCTTATGCCATTGCACAAGTGAGACTCGGTCTGACCGAGAATTACTTATTGGTGTGACCGATTTTGGAACTCTGTGAAACCCTAGCAGTCTCGGTGCCACTGAACTGTGACTCGGTCTGACCGAGTTCACTAGTTTAGGTTCCAAAACTGCTTCGGTATCACCGAGTTTAAAAATTGGTAGACCCGAGATGATTTCAGTGGGAAACTAAAACTAAGTTTTTGAGTCATTCTTTTGCAAAAATCTCTGCATTTTGTGATGCTCATCCACTCTATCTCATCTATAACCTATTCACAGGGTCAGCAGTCAGAGTTTGCAACATGTCTGATCAGAGTGACAGCCAGAACTTGTCAGAGCAGCAAGTGCATATGAGTGAGGGCACTAGTCCCTCCAGCTCTTCAGATGATGGCAGCAGAAGTACCCCAAGCAATTTACCAAAAGCTGCCACCAGACAGAGGAAGAAGAGAACTTCAGATTCTGAGGATGAAGATTATGTGGAAGAGGAAGAGGAAGCAACTTCCAAGAGAATTGAGCCAGCTCAAGGCACAAAGCCAGGGTTAAAGATCAAAAGGCCAGCAGGCAGGCAGCCTATGCCAAAGGCCAGAGCTTCAATCAAGATTTCTGAGAAACCCACTCCCATAGAGCCAGTTGCTGCTGAAGGCAAGAAAAGGAAGGAAAGGGTGAAGAAGACCGTAGCCAGAGTGCTTGGAAAGGCTTCCATCATGGAAGAAGAGGAAGAAGAAGAGGTTGCTGCACCAGCACCTAAGGCACCCAAGCTAATGGGTGATGCTATCAAATCAGGGGCTACTGCATCTAAGCCCAAGGAAGCACCCAAGGCTGCATCAAAGGTTAAGACAGCACCAAAGAGGAATACAAGAAGCATCCCAGCTGCTGAGAAGAACAAGGCCCTAGTGCCTGAAGCTGCTGAAGAAGATGATGAAGAGCAAGTTCTCAGAAAACTCAAGCCCAAGATCCCAGACCACAACGATGCTCATCCTGTGGCTGAGGATATGAAGCTCAGGAGAGACTCAGGGCTGAGGAAGTGGAGAGAAGCAGACCTGTATGCTTCAAGGAGAAGAACTACTGTGGATTACAGATTTCACACCAAGGAACAGCAAGACTTCTATGAGACAGTGCTGCTTGATAAGAAGCCAATAGTCTGTGATATGAGATGGGTTGACTGGCAATACATCAAGGACAATGAAGAACACTACCCTGGAGTGTATGACAGCTTCAATGCTTGTGGAGTAGCAGACTTTGTTGGGCAGAAGCTCCCAAAGTGGAACGAGGAGCTTATCATGCAGTTCTACTCCACAACACATTTTTATCCAGATGGGAGGATTGTATGGATGTCAGAAGGAACCAGATATCAGTCAACAGTTGCTGAGTGGGCATAGCTCATTAATGCCCCAGAGGAGCAAGCAGATGACTTGGACATTTATGCCAAGAAGAAGATGGACCAGAACTCTATGTCCAATATGTACAAGGAAATTCCAAACGAGGCTCTTGAAACTATCAAATTTGGCTCAGTGCACTATCTTCTGTCAGGGCTGCCAACTATCAATTGGATACTGAGGCACACCTTGTTGCCCAAGTTTGGAGATCACAAGATGATCAGAGGCCATGCAATAAATTTGCTTCATATATTTGATGTGCCACAGAAGTTCAAGGTGATGAGCCTCATGGTAGAGACCATCAAGAGGACTGCAGCAGACCAGAAGAGGAGTTGTGGATATGCCCCACAGATTCAGGAGCTCATCAACTCAAAGATGGGCACAGGCATATACTTACTGGACAAGGAACACCTGCCCATCCGTCCAGATTTTGAAGATAATCAAGTGGTCATGACTGAGAATGAACCATCATCTGCACAAGCACAAGCAAAGAAGGAGAAGGCAAGGAAGGAGAAAGCTGCCAAGATGCCTACTCAAGAGGAGGCATCTGAATATTTCCTGAAAACCAAACAAGAGCAGCTTGGTTACTTGATTGCATCCACCCTGCGGATTGAGCAAGGACTAGCTACCCTAACTCAGAACCAGGCAAGCTTAGAGAGGATCATGGAACAAAAGTTCTATGAGTTGGATGTCAAAGTGACAGAGATTCAGACTGCAGTGGAGCAGCTCCAGGATGACATGCAGGAGAAGAGAGGCAAGACTACAACTGATGCCTTTGCCAGAGTGCCACGAGGTCCGAGGTCATCTACAGTGCCAGTTGCTGACCCCAGAGCCACCACGTCTGCACCAGCTACAGCCTTAGTTCCACTAGCTCCAGCGTCCACTTCAGCCTCAACTCCAACCACGTCTACAGAAGGCTTCGTCCTTGGAGTGCTCTGGACTTCACCACCACCTGAAGATCAAGCCTGAGTGTCGACTTAGCACTATGCATTTTCTAGGAACTTTTTGGTAAGTTGTTGCCAAAGGGGGAGAAAATGTATAGATCACAGGCTTCGAGAGAGAGAGAGTGTTGCTTTTTTCTCTCTTGCTTTATTTGGTGTTTTTTTGAACCTTGTTTGCTTTTGAGTGCTTGAGATACTATGTCATTGCTCGTGAGACATTGATGATCATGTGTTTGATCATAAGCTACACTTATGCATGCTTGATATATCTTATCTATCTTATGTGATCATTCACTATTCTTGGTGATGAGTGCATGTATTTCATTCTTATCATTTTAAGCGCTCCACCAAGATGTATGTGACATGGAAGAGTAACCCATGACTCTAACTCTTTGTGCATTTGCAGTCCAAAGCAAATTTTAAATATGCACAAATTTAGGGGGAGCTCTCACTTGTCACATACTTCTCAAAGCGACGATATATTTCATGCTTATTATCATTTGTCGAAGCTTTGATCTATATGTTGTCATTAATTACCAAAAAGGGGGAGATTGAAAGTGCAACTATCCCTAGGTGGTTTTGGTAATTCATAACAACATATAGCTCATTGAGCTAATGCTATTCCAAGATGATTATTTCAGGAAAGCTCAATGATTGGCATGGCATGGATGTGAAAGTGGAACCCTCAAAATGCTAAGGACAAAGGATTGGCTCAAGCTCAAAAGCTCAAGACTCTTCATTTTATATTTTAGTGATCCAAGATCACATTGAGTCTTTAGGAAAAGCCAATACTATCAAGGAGGGATGAGGTGTTGCTTAATGAGCCTCTTGCTTCATGTGCTTAGTGATATGCTCCAAAACCCTCAACTACTTTCCCATATCGACATATGACCTAAACCCTAAGCCAAACTCGGTCCTACCAATTCTTTCTATCCGGCGCCACCGAGTTTCATTTGTCATAAGCCACTGCCAAACCCTAGCAATTCAGTTCTACCGATAGGGATCTCGGTCTCACCAAGATGGGATTGCAAACTCTCTATTTCCCTTTCGTAACTTTTCGGTCTCACCGAAAGAGCGAATCGGTCCCACCGAGATTGCAATGTAAATTCAGTGTTTCCTTTTTGTAACTTTTCGGTCTCACCGAAAGAGCAAATCGGTCCCACCGAGTTTGCCTGACCAACTCTCTGGTTAGCAAATTACCAAAATCGGTCTCACCGAGTTTGTGTAATCGGTCTCACCGAGATTACGTTATGCCCAAACCCTAACCATATCGGTCCTACCGAGTTGCATGTCAGTCCCACCGAAAATCTCTAACAGTCACTAGGTTTACCTTTTCGGTCCGACCGAGTTTTTTGATTCGGTCCCACCGAGATTGGAAAACTGTGTGTAACGGTTGGATTTTGTGTGGAGGCTATATATACCCCTCCACCTCCTCTTCATTCGTGGAGAGAGCCATCAGAACACATACACAATTCCAAATCATATGTTCTGAGAGAGAACCACCTACTCATGTGTTGAGACCAAGATATTCCATTCCTACCATATGAATCTTGATCTCTAGCCTTCCCCAAGTTGCTTTCCACTCAAATCTTCTTTCCACCAGATCCAAATCCTATGAGAGAGAGTTGAGTGTTGGGGAGACTATCATTTGAAGCACAAGAGCAAGGAGTTCATTACCTACACACCATTTGTTACTTCTTGGAGAGTGGTGTCTCCTAGATTGGCTAGGTGTTACTTGGGAGCCTCCGACAAGATTGTGGAGTTGAACCAAGGAGTTTGTAAGGGCAAGGAGATCGCCTACTTCGTGAAGATCTACCGCTAGTGAGGCAAGTCCTTCGTGGGCGATGGCCATGGTGGGATAGACAAGGTTGCTACTTCGTGGACCCTTTGTGGGTGGTTGCTTCTTCGTGGACCCTTTGTGGGTGGTTGCTTCTTCGTGGACCCTTCATGGGTGGAGCCCTCCGTGGACTCGCGCAACCGTTACCCTTCGTGGGTGGAGCCCTCCGTGGACTCGCGCAACCGTTACCCTTCGTGGGTGGAGCCCTCCGTGGACTCGCGCAACCGTTACCCTTCGTGGGTTGAAGTCTCCATCAACGTGGATGTAGGATAGCACCACCTATCCGAACCACGGGAAAAACATCCGTGTCTCCAATTGCGTTTGAAATCTCCAAACCCTTCCCTTTACATTCTTGCAAGTTGCATGCTTTACTTTCCGCTGCCAATATACTCTTTGCATGCTTGCTTGAATTGTGTGATGATTGCTTGACTTGTCCTACAATAGCTCAAATCTGCCAAGAACTAAAATTGGGAAAAGTTTAAGTTTTTATTTGGTCAAGTAGTGTAATCACCCCCCCTCTAGACATACTTTCGATCCTACATAATCTCGAAATACGCCAACCCAACATGTACCTTTGGAGACACCTGTAGAGCTCCTTTATAATCACCTAGTTACGTTGTGATGTTTGGTAGCACACAAAGTGTTCCTCCGGCAAACGGGAGTTGCATAATCTCATAGTAATAGGAACATGTATAAGTCATGAAGAAAGCAATAGCAGCATACTAAACGATCGGGTGCTAAGCTAATGGAATGGGTCATGTCAATCACATCATTCTCCTAAGGATGTGATCCCGTTAATCAAATAACAACTCTTTTGTTTATGGTTAGGAAACATAACCATCTTCGATTAACGAGCTAGTCAAGTAGAGGCATACTAGTGACACTTTGTTTGTCTATGTATTCACACAAGTATTATGTTTCTGGTTAATACAATTCTAGCATGAATAATAAACATTTATCATGATATAAGGAAATAAATAATAACTTTATTATTGCCACTAGGGCATATTTCCTTCAGTCTCCCACTTGCACTAGAGTCAATAATCTAGTTCACATCGCCATGTGATTTAACAGCAATAGTTCATATCACCATGTGATTAACACCCATAGTTCACATCGATATGTGATCAACACCCAAAGGGTTTACTAGAGTCAGTAATCTAGTTCACATCTCTATGTGATTAACACCCAAAGAGTACTAAGGTGTGATCATGTTTTGCTTGTGAGATAATTTTAGTCAACGGGTCTGTCACATTCAGATCCGTAAGTATTTTGCGAATTTCTATGTCAACAATGCTCTGCACGGAGCTACTCTAGCTTATTGCTCCCACTTTCAATATGTATCTAGATCGAGACTTAGAGTCATCCAGATCTGTGTCAAAACTTGCATTGACATAACCTTTTACGACGAACCTTTTTGTCACCTCCATAATTGAGAAATATTTCCTTATTCCACTAAGGATAATTTTGACCGATGTCCAGTGATCTACTCTTAGATCACTATTGTACTCCCTTGCTTAACACAGTGTAGGGTATACAATAGATCTGGTACACAGCATGGCATACTTTATAGAACCTATGGCTGAGGCATAGGGAATGACTTTCATTCTATTTCTATCTTCTGCCGTGGTCGGGCTTTGAGTCTTACTCAATTTCACACCTTGCAACACAGGCAAGAACTCTTTCTTTGACTGTTCCATTTTGAACTACTTCAAAATCTTGTCAAGGTATGTACTCATTGAAAAAACTTATCAAGCGTCTTGATCTATCTCTATAGATCTTGATGCTCAATATGTAAGCAGCTTTACCGAGGTCTTTCTTTGAAAAACTCCTTTCAAGTATTCCTTTATGCTTTCCAGAAAATTATACATTATTTCTGATCAACAATATGTTGTTCACATATACTTATCAGAAATGTTGTAGTGCTTCCACTCACTTTCTTGTAAATACAGGCTTCATCGTAAGTCTATATAAAACTATATGCTTTGATCAACTTATCAAAGCGTATATTCCAACTCCGAGATGCTTGCACCAGTCCATAGATGGATCGTTGGAGCTTGCATATTTTGTTAACACCTTTAGGATTGACAAAACCTTCTGGTTGCATCATATATAACTCTTCTTTAAGAAATCCATTAAGGAATGCAGTTTTGTTTATCCATTTGCCAGATTTCATAAAATGCGGCAATTGCTAACATGATTCGGACAGACTTAAGCATATATACGAGTGAGAAAATCTCATCGTAGTCAATACCTTGAACTTGTCGAAAACCTTTTGCGACAATTCTAGCTTTGTAGATAGTAACACTACTATCAGCGTCCATCTTCCTCTTGAAGATCCATTTATTTTCTATGGCTTAACGATCATCGGGCAAATCCATCAAAGTCCATACTTTGTTCTCATACATGGATCATATCTCAGATTTTATGGCCTCAAACCATTTTGCGGAATCTGGGCTCATCCTCGCTTCCTCATAGTTCGCAAGTTCGTCATGGTCTAGTAACATGACTTCCAGAACAGGATTACTGTACCACTCTGGTGCGGATCTCACTCTGGTTTACCTACGAGATTCGGTAGTAACTTGATCTGAAGTTACATGATCATCATCATTAGCTTCCTCACTAATTAGTGTAGTAGTCATAGGAACAGATTTCTGTGATGACCTACTTTCCAATAAGGGAGCAGGTACAGTTACCTCATCAAGTTCTACTTTCCTCCCACTCACTTCTTTCGAGAGAAACTCCTTCTCTGGAAAAACTCCGAATTTAGCAACAAAAGTCTTGCCTTCGGATTTGTGATAGAAGGTGTATCCAACAGTATCCTTTGGGTATCCTATGAAGACATATTTCTCCGATTTGGGTTTGAGCTTATCAGGATGAAACTTTTTCATATAAGCATCACAATCCCAAACTTTAAGAAACGACAACTTTGGTTTCTTGCCAAACCACAGTTCAGATTGTGTCGTCTCAACGGACTTAGATGGTGCCCTTTTAAACGTGAATGCAGCTGTATTTAATGCATAACCCCAAAACGATAGTGGTAGATCGATAAGAGACATCATAGATCGCACCATATCTAATAAAGTACGGTTATTAATGTTCGGACACACCATTATGCTGTGATGTTCTAGGTGGCGTGAGTAGTAAAACTATTTCACATTGTTTTAACTGAAGGCCAAACTCGTAACTCAAATATTTTACCTCTACGATCATATCGTAAAAACTTTTATTTTCTTGTTACGATGATTCTCCACTTCACTCTGAAATTCTTTGAACTTTTCAAATATTTCAGACTTGTGTTTCATTAAGTAGATATACCCATATCTGCTCAAATCATCTGTGAAGGTCAGAAAATAATGATACCCGCCGCGAGCCTTAACACCCATCGGATCTCATACATCAGTATGTATTATTTCCAGTAAGTCAGTTGCTCGCTCCATAGTTCTGGAGAACGGTGTTTTAGTCATCTTGCCCATGAGGCATGGTTCACAAGCATCAACTGATTCATAATCAAGTGATTCCAAAAACACATTAGCATGGAGTTTCCTCATGCGCTTTACACCAATATGACCTAAACGGCAGTGCCACAAATAAGTTGCACTATCATTATTAACTTTGCATCTTTTGGTTTCAATATTATGATTATGTGTATCACTACGATCGAGATCCAACGAACTATTTTCATTGGGTGTGTAACTATATAAGGTTTTATTCATGTAAAGAGAACAACAATTTATTCTCTTACTTAAATGAATAACCGTATTACAATAAACATGATCAAATCATATTCATGCTCAACGCAAACACCAAATAACACTTATTCAGGTTCAACACTAATCCCGAAAGTATAGGGAGTGTGCGATGATGATCTTATCAATCTTGGAACCACTTCCAATACACATCGTCACTTCACCCTTAACTAGTCTTTGTTTATTCTGCAACTCCCATTTCGAGTTACTAATCTTAGCAACTGAACTAGTATCAAATACTGAGGGGTTGCCATAAACACTAGTAAAGTACATATTAATAACATGTATATCAAATATACTTATGTTCACTTTGCCATCCTTCTTATCTGCCAATCACTTGGGGTAGTTCCGCTTCCAGTGACCAGTCCCTTTGCAATAGAAACACTTAGTCTCAGGCTTAGGACCAGACTTGGGCTTCTTCACTTGAGCAGCAACTTGCTTGTTGTTCTTCTTGAAGTTCCCCTTCTTACCTCTGCCCTTTTCTTGAAACTAGTGGTCTTGTCTACCATCAACACTTGATGTTTTTCTCGATTTCTACCTTCGTCAATTTCTGCATTACGAAGAGCTTGGGAATCGTTTCCGTTATCCCTTGCATATCATAGTTCATCACGAAGTTCTACTAACTTGGTGATGGTGACTAGGGAATTCTGTCAATCACTATCTTATCTGGAAGATTAACTCCCACTTGATTCAAGCGATTGTAGTACCCAGACAATCTGAGCACATGCTCACTAGTTGAGCGATTCTCCTCCATCTTTTAGCTATAGAACTTGTTGGAGACTTCATATTTCTCAATTCGGGTATTTGCTTGAAATATTAACTTCAACTCCTGGAACATCTCATATGGTCCAGGACGTTCAAAACATCTTTGAAGTCCCGATTCCAAGCCATTTAAGTATGGTGCACTAAACTATCAAGTAGTCATCATATTGAGCTAGCCAAATGTTCATAACGTCTGCATCTGCTCCTGCAATAGGTCCGTCACCTAGCGGTGCATCAAGGACATAATTCTTCTGTGCAGCAATGAGGATAAACCTCAGATCACGGATCCAATCTGCATCATTGCTACTAACATCTTTAAACACAATTTACTCTAGGAACATATCAAAATAAACACAGGGAAGCAACAACGCGAGCTATTGATCTACAACATAATTTGCAAAATACTACCAGGACTAAGTTCATGATAAATTTATGTTCAATTAATCATATTACTTAAGAACTCCCACTTAGATAGACATCCCTCTAATCCTCTAAGTGATTACGTGATCCAAATCAACCAAACCATGTCCGGTCATCACGTGAGATGGAGTAGTTTCATTGGTGAACATCGCTATGTTGATCATATCTACTATATGATTCACGCTCGACCTTTCGGTCTCCGTGTTCCGAGGCCATATCTGTATATGCTTGGCTCGTCAAGTATAACCTGAGTATTCCGCGTGTGCAACTGTTTTGCACCCGTTGTATTTGAACGTAGAGCCTATCACACCCGATCATCACGTGGTGTCTCAGCACGAAGAACTTTTGCAATGGTGCATACTCAGGGAGAACACTTCTTGATAATTAGTGAGAGATCATCTTATAATGCTACCGTCAATCAAAGCAAGATAAAATGTATAAAAGATAAACATCACATGCAATCAATATAAGTGATATGATATGGCCATCATCATCTTGTGCTTGTGATCTCCATCTTTGAAGCACCGTCGTGATCACCATCGTCACCGGCACGACACCTTGATCTCCATCGTAGCATCGTTGTCGTCTCGCCAATCTTATGCTTCTACGACTATCTCTACCGCTTAGTGATAAAGAAAAGCATTATAGCGCGATTGCATTGCATACAATAAAGCGACAACCATATGGCTCCTGCCAGTTGCCGATAACTCGGTTACAAAACATGATCATCTCATACAATAAAATTTAGCATCATGTCTTGACCATATCACATCACAACATGCCCTGCAAAAACAAGTTAGACGTCCTCTACTTTGTTGTTGCAAGTTTTACGTGGCTGCTACGGGCTTAAGCAAGAACCAATCTTACCTACGCATCAAAACCACAATGATAGTTTGTCAAGTTGGTGCTGTTTTAACCTTCGCAAGGACCGGGCGTAGCCACACTCGGTTCAACTAAATTTGGAGAAACTGTCACCCGCAAGCCACCTATGTGAAAGCACGTCGGGAGAACCGGTCTCGCATAAGCGTACGCGTAATGTCGGTCCGGGCCGTCCAACAATACCGCCGAACCAAAGTATGACATGCTGGTAAGCAGTATGACTTATATCGCCCACAACTCACTTGTGTTCTACTCGTGCATATAACATCAACATATAAAACCTAGGCTCAGATGCCACTGTTGGGGAACGTAGTAATTTCAAAAAATTTCCTATGCACACGCAAGATCATGGTGATGCATAGCAATGAGAGGGGAGAGTGTGATCTACGTACCCTTGTAGATCGACAACGGAAGCGTTTGGTTGATGTAGTCGTACGTCTCCACGACCCGACCGATCAAGCACCGAGACTACGGCACCTCCGAGTTCTAGCACACATTCAGCTCGATGACGATCATCGGACTCCGATCCAGCAAAGTGTCGGGGATGAGTTCCGTCAGCACGACGGCGTGGTGACGATCTTGATGCACTACCTTCGCAGGGCTTCGCCTAAGCACCGCTATGATATTATCGAGGACTATGGTGGAAGGGGCACCGCACACGGCTAAGAATATGATCACGTGGATCAACTTGTGTTCATGGGGTGCCCCTTGCCTCATTACATAAAGGATGGAGGAGGAGGAGGCCGGCCAAGGCAATTGGTGCGGCCAGGATGTGGAGTCCTACTAGGACTCCAAGTCCTAGTAGGAGTCCACCAAGAGGGGAGGAAGGGAGAAGGAAGTAGAGGAGAAGGAAAGGTGGCCGGCCCCCTTTTCCCTAGTCCAATTCGGACCAGAGGGGAGGGGGGTGGGCAGCAGCCCCTTGGCCCTTTCTTCTCTTCCCACTAAAGCCCATCAAGGCCCATTGCTTCTCCCGTAACTACCCGGTACTCCGAAAAATACCCGAATCACTCGGAACCTTTCCGATGTCCGAATATAGTCGTCCAATATATCGATCTTTACATCTCGACCATTTCGAGACTCCTCGTCATGTCCCCGATCTCATCCGGGACTCCGAACTCCTTCGGTACATCAGAACTCATAAACTCATAATATAACTGTCATTGAAACCTTAAGCGTGCGGACCCTACGGGTTCGAGAACAATGTAGACGTGACCGAGACACGTCTCCAGTCAATAACCAATAGTGGAACCTGGATGCTCATATTGGCTCCCACATATTCTACGAAGATCTTTATCGATCAGACCGCATAACAACATACGTTGTTCCCTTTGTCATTGGTATGTTACTTGCCCGAGATTCGATCATCGGTATCTTAATACATAGTTCAATCTCATTACCGGCAAGTCTCTTTACTCGTTCCGTAATACATCATCTCACAACTAACTCATTAGTTGCAATGCTTGCAAGGCTTATGTGATGTGCATTACCGAGAGGGCCCAGAGATACCTCTCCGACAATCGGAGTGACAAATCCTAATCTCGAAATACGCCAACCCAACATGTACCTTTGGAGACACCTGTAGAGCTCCTTTATAATCACCCAGTTACGTTGTGACGTTTGGTAGCACACAAAGTGTTCCTCCGGCAAACGGGAGTTGCATAATCTCATAGTCATAGGAACATGTATAAGTCATGAAGAAAGCAATAGCAACATACTAAACGATCGGGTGCTAAGCTAATGGAATGGGTCATGTCAATCACATCATTCTCCTAATGATGTGATCCCGTTAATCAAATAACAACTCTTTTGTTTATGGTTAGGAAACATAACCATCTTCGATTAACGAGCTAGTCAAGTAGAGGCATACTAGTGACACTTTGTTTGTCTATGTATTGACACAAGTATTATGTTTCCGGTTAATACAATTCTAGTATGAATAATAAACATTTATCATGATATAAGGAAATAAATAATAACTTTATTATTGCCTCTAGGACATATTTCCTTCATGAACCTGGCCTCTACATAGAAATCCAAGTGTGCCACTGGAAAGATGAGATGAAATCGCTTGAAAACGATATAAAGAACGCCGGAATCGGAGTGACGGTTTGGAAATGGCAAGCGATTCAAATATGGCCACGTTCTGCGATTTACAGCAAGTAGCCATCTAAATGCAACAAGATGTACATGCTACAGCACTCAAACATGGAATAAAAATACATGGCAGGGATGCATTCATGATGCTTAACAAAAGTCTAGCACTGAGCTCCGGCAAATTCATCCATTAACATGTTCAAACAAGCATGGCAAAAATGCATTTGACAAACAGATTTCAGACTTAGTGAAATTAACACTTGTCTGGAATTTCAGATCAGATAGCACTCTTCAGAGCATGAAAACTATATGCTACAGGACCTGAACATGGCAAAGTAAAGCATGGCATGGAGCTACTCAAAGATCTTAACAAAAGTCCCTTAGTGACCTTGAGCCAAAGGGGATCAGAAAATACAACTGCAAGCATGTGAACATGGCAAAAACATAATCAGTTCTCACACTTAGTGAAAACTGGAGCATGCTGAAACAGATATCAAGTAGGCATGTTTATGAGCTCGATGCACTCACTATAGAGCATGTCATGACAATCTAAGCATACACCCATCAAGAATACACAAAATGCAAGCTAGACATGGCAAGAACAATACCATATCATGCACGGATCAACTACAACATCCTCGGCAAAATCGCTAACAAGTAGACAATCTGCCCAGATTCATGAAATGACAAAAGTAGAGCTCGATTGACTCAAGCTAGGGTGCTCCATAATTGCAAACAAATACATGGATGGATAGAGCACTACAAGATTAACAAAACATCCTTACTGATTATCCTCAAAAGAGGCACGGATCACTAGGAAACAACATGAACATATGGCCATATGAGATAAACAGCTCAAGGACTTAGTGGAAATGCTAAGTCCCTGAAATCAGCATTAGCAAATGCCTCACTTTGCAAGCTTGTGCTAGTCACCACACACATCACAAAAATACATGGGTTGCACCTCTGGAGAGATGGCAAAACCCTTAACAAAACATATGTAGAGCTCATGAACATATCATGCACACAAATATCATGGCAAAAATGACAAATATCTAAATGGAGCAGCAGATCTGACAATTATCTCAAGTAGCACTCTTCCAACAGCATTTCAGGCATCAAGATGAACTCAAATGAAAATGATGCAATGGAATGAAATGATGTACTCTCTGAGATGAACACTTTGATATGCTATATGCCCAAAATGGAGCTACGGATGCGGAGTTACGGCATGATGAAGTTGCATAAAAAATACTGAGAGGAGAGGGAAAAGTCAACCCCGAGATTAGGGTTTTCCAGATCTGAGATCCGGATCGGTGCACTGTAGCAGGGCGCGGAAAACGAAGATCGTCGGTGCCGGAGATGAGGGTCGCCGGAGATGGAGGTCGCCGGACTTGGCGGGCGACGAGGCGGCGGTGGTCGAAGGCGGCGGAGCTGCGGCGAGGGGCGGCGGTCGGGCGAGCTCGCGGCGAGG